>NC_080417.1:143516930-143684430 GCF_029873635.1 Malania oleifera
GAGGAAAATAGAGTACAAAATATACTCCCCAGATTTTTTGAAATCATTATGAAATTTTCTAAGTGAGAAGTAGTATTCCGAGATGTTTGAAATTTACTTAGGGATGAAAAAATGAGTTTATCAACTAAAAATATATATATATATATATATATATATATATTTATAAGATTTTTCTGAATTTTTTATAATAATTTTCCTTATAATTTTTTTCCAAAAATTTTGAAATAATAAAAAGGTAATTAAACAAAAATAATGAAAATCAAGTCAAAAACATTTATAGATTTTTTTTTAATTTTCTATATTTTTTGTGATTTTTTCGATATTTTTATGATGTTTTATTGACTTTTATGTATTTAAAAGGAATTTTTGAAATATTAAAAATAAAAAAGGAAACAAGAACCAGAATAATCTAGTTCAGGGGGACAGATCGGTCAAGCTTTAACCGGTCTGTGGGAGATTGATTTAAGGTCCAGGTCAGGACCATTGCTGGCACACGTCAGCCTCCGAGTGGATATGCATGTGGAGTAGGGATCAGCTACATGGCAACATCACCATCTTCTCTTGAAGACTGAGATATGATGGCTGAAAGGGAAGCACACGTACTTTCGTAAGTGTGTGGGGTATGGTGGCCACGTGCCTTGATCCTGAGCTTCCTAAGATAGAGTCCAATGGACCACACGCGTCTGTTTGCATTAATGGTGAGGGGGGCAAATGGAACACATGGCGCACGGAGCCTCTGGGGTCATCATTGCTACTGACAGAAGAAAATCTTGGTCATTGATGAAGTTTCAGATCCAACGGATGAGGGAGTTAATGCTACCACGTAGCTGTCGTGACATCCCGAAGCGTGGGTGCCCCGAGGTGGCAAAATAAAAATTGTAGTTTATTTTTTTCAGGAAAAAATAAAAATATTGGAGTCACTACTAACCTTTTAGTGTGGTTAGAACACGTGATTACTACCCAATTAAGGGGAAAATTAGTTTGTGATACCAAAGCTGGGGTCGAGAGTTCGGCTACGCGAGGGGAAGGTACGAGCACCCCCTACGCGCCCGTTCTTACGAACGGTACCTAATTAATTATGAAATTATCACTAAGTAGATTTGAAAAGTCTTTACCTTACTCCTTTTGTGAATTTACAAATACACATGCAAAATAAATAAGTAAACAAATTATACAAAAATATACGTAGTATATATATATATTCCCTCATAACCAAAGGTACATGAAGCCCGAAAACTCGTACCCCTTTTTGAAATCATAGGGACAAAGAAAATCGAAAATATTTAATATATATATATATATAATACTATAATAAAATAAACTAAAAAATTAAAATAGAATACATATTAACTATAATGACCTTAACAAGTTATCCCCCGGTACACATATAGAGTAATGTCACATAGCAATAATAATGCTTGCTTCTACATACATACATATATATATAGACATGTATAAGTATATATTATAACAATATACTTTTAATGGATAACACTAATAGTGATGATACTTCTACACATATTTATATAAATATATACCATAATTATTTGTAATACTAGTAGTACTTCTAATTAACAATGCTAATAGTGATAATAACAATAACCTTAATAATGGAAATAATGATAATACATATTTAATACATCACTTACCTTAATATGAACACGCGGTCAAGGATATAATCTGTAAGAACCCGAACCATGACATATGGGTTAATTTTGTAAAAGAGAGGTAAAAAATGGAATTGTATAGATTTCGTCGACGAGGCCATAATTCTTCGATGAGTGAATGCCAAGAGGTTTAGGAAAAATGGAAATATCTGGTTCGTCGACGAGGCCACCGATTCGTCGACGAATCTTGTGAAGAATTCATCGCCAAGGATCCCAATTCGTCAACGAATTGGCTCAAGTCAAAGGCTTATAAAAGATACTTTTGGGTTTCTTCTTTGCTAAGTTTTGGATCGATTCGTGGTGGTATTCATTGACGACATTCTGGTATATTCGAAGAGTACGGAAGAGCATGTGGAACATTTGAGGTTAGTGTTACAGGTTCTGCAGGGGAGGAGTTGTATGCTAAGCTAAAGAAGTGTGAGTTCTAGTTGAATCAGGTCGCATTCTTAGGCCATCTGGTGTCTGAGGGCGGTATCTCCGTTGATCCTAGCAAGATCAAAGCTGTGGTCAACTGGGTTAGACCGAAGAATGTGCAAGAGGTTCAGAGTTTTCTAGGATTGGCGGGTTAATATAGTCGGTTCATTGAGGGTTTCTCTAAATTGTCTAGACCTCGGACACGATTAACTAAGAAGAGAGTGAAGTTTGAGTGGACCAGTGATTGTGAGCAGTGCTTTCAAGAGTTGAAGCACCAACTGGTCACCGCTCCAATATTGACCATTCCTTTGGGGAATGGGGGTTTTGTGATCTATAGTGACACGTCCGTAAGGGGTTTGGGTTGTGTGCTTATGCAACAGGGTAAGGTGGTAGCTTATGCTTCTCGACAACTAAAAGAGTATGAGAAGAATTACCTTATCCATGACCTAGAATTAGCTGCTGTTGTTCATACCATGAAGATCTGGCGACACTATTTGTACGAGGTTCAGTGTGAGATTTTCACTGACCACAAAAGCCTTAGGTACTTTTTCACGCAGAAGGAGCTGAATATGAGGCAAAGGTGGTGGCTAGAGTTGATTAAGGACTACGATTACACGATTAGCTACCATCCAAGGAAAGCTAACATGGTAGCTGATGCGTTGAGTCGGAAGTCAGAGCAGAAGTCAAAGCATGCAGCATTAACTGCAGTTGTAGCTCAGCATCATGTCAAAAGAGATCTGGAAAGCCTTGGTGTGTATTTGGTGTCTAGTGATCATCAGGCTTTCATTACTAGTTTGGTGATCCAACCAATCTTGTTTGAGCGTATTAAAGCTATGCAGGCTAGTGATGCGGAGTTAACTGAGATTGTAAAGAAAGTGCAATAGGGTTTAACTGCAGATTTTAACATCTTTGACAGAGGTGTGTTGAGGTTTGGGACCAGGCTATATGTTCCAAAAGACGATGAGATCAGAAGGACGATTCTGGAAGAAGCGCATCGTTCTTTATAAACGGTACATCTGGGTAATACAAAGATGTATCGGGATTTGCGCAAGTCCTTTTGGTGGAGTGGTATGAAGAGGGATATTGCCTAGTTTATGGAGCAGTGTCAGATGTGTCAGTAGGTGAAAGCTAAACATCATAGACCGGAAGGGCCGTTGCAGCCTTTACCTTCTGGTGTGGAAGTGGGAGCATATTTCCATGGACTTTGTTACCGGATTACCGACAGTGTTTCACGGGAAGAATGCTATTTGGGTAATTGTGGACAGGTTGATGAAATATGCTTACTTTGTACTGATGAAGGTTAGCTACCCTTTGAGTAGGCTAGCTGATATGTACATACATGAGATTATGAGATTGCACGGGGTATCGGTGTCCATTGTTTTAGATTAGGATCTGAGGTTTACTTCTCGATTATAGAAGAGCTTGCAGGAAGCATTGGGGACGAAGCTTACTTTCAATACAGCGTTCCACCCCCAGACTGATAGACAGTCAGAGAGGACAATACATACCTTGGAAGATATGTTACGACCTTATGTATTGGACTTCAATGGTAGTTGGATTCAATTTCTACCACTAGTAGAGTTTGCCTATAACAATAGCTTCCAGGCCAGTATAGGGATGGCACCGTTCGAGGCTTTGTATGGTCGGAGGTGTCGATCTCCTTTGTATTGGGATGAGGTCGGTGAACGTCAGGTTTTAGGACCTAAACTTGTGCAGCGGGCGTCTGAGAAGGTAGGTTTGATCCGGGAAAGGATTAGATCGGCTCAGATTATGCATAAGAGTTATGCGGATGTTCGCCGCCACGAGTTGGAGTTCGAGGTAGGGGGTAAAGTATTCCTTAGAATCGCTCCGATGAAGGGAGTGGTAAGATTCAAAAGGAAGGGCAAGTTGACCCCGAGATATATCGAACTGTTCGAAGTGCTTGAGTGAGTGGGTCTGGTAGCCTACAGAGTTGCACTACCCCCAGCACTCTTGAGGGTCCACGATGTGTTTCATGTATCCATGCTGATAAGGTACGTGCTAGATCCATCTCATGTTATCAGTTATGATGAGTTAGAAATCGAGGATACTTTAGCGTATGAGGAGATATCTGTTCAGGTTTTGGACCGTAAAGTTTAGAAGCTTCGTACCAGAGAAATACCGTTGGTGAAGGTATTGTGACGGAACCACGAGGTTAAGGAAGCTTCTTGGCAACTAGAAACAGAAAAACGTCAGAAGTATCCGCAGTTGTTTTGAGTAGTAATTGGATAGCAGAGTCGGTATGAGTATGTATGTATGTATGTATGTAATACTCTGTTATCGTATTGTATTAGTGGTTAGCCTCTAGGAGAGTCCTGTTGTATTGTAAGCTCCCAAGGCCACGTATGTGTGTAACCACGGTATTCCTCCGCTATAAGTGAGGGTACGTATGTATTGTAACGGGGTTGCGTATAAATGGTCGTCATATTCTCTAGAGTATGTATGTATGTATCATGACGGGGTCACGTATAAATGACCGCCGTATTCTCTAGAGTGAGTATGTATGTATCGTAGAGGGACTACGTATAAATAGTCACCATTTCACTTCAGAGTATGTATGTAGTAGTATGAATGTGATTGTATAGAGAGATTGCAAATTTCAAGGACGAAATTTTTGTTAGGAGGGGAGGTTGTAAGAACCCGAACCGTGACATGTGGGTTAATTTTGTAAAAGAAAGGTAAAAAATTGGAATTGTATAGAATTCGTCGACGAGGCCATAATTTGTCGACGAAGCTAGTGAAGAGTTCGTCGACGAATTTCAGAACCTCGTTGACAATTGAATGTCGAGAGGTTCAGGAAAAATGGAAATATCTGGTTCGTCGACGAGGCCACCGATTCGTTAACGAATCTTGTGAAGAATTTGTTGACGAGGATCCCAATTCGTTGACGAATCCTCTCGAGTCAAAGTCTTATAAAAGATATTTTTCAAAACATATTTCATTCATATCATTGTCACATCACGATATTTTTCCATATAAAATAATATTCATGCCACACATTTGCTGCATAAAATCATACATTGTATTCTAAAATCATAATTTCTGGCATCTCATACATATATATACATTTCAACATAGTAGCAGTATTTTTCTCAAACATGCATTTCCTTCATAATTTACAGATATAATACATGCTTTCCAAAAAATAACTTTTCTCATAAATAATAATAATTTGCATGAAAATAACTGTTTTAATTTATTCCCTTACCTGGCTATTAAGGAAGCCCCTAAAATATCCTGGTCTAACACCCGTAGAAGTTCCTGATCCATACCCTGAAAATGAAAACTCCCAATATTAAACTTCAGTATTTTCATGTGTATATCATTTTCTATAACTATCGCAAGACCAAATTTGGCTTAAAAAGCCTTACTTCAACTTAGGGATGATTTCCAACTTGCTTTCCCCAACATCCGCTCCGACGGATTTGGAGAAAACTTCCCCAGGAGTGTCATGGTGGCTTCGGATTGTCGCTCCGACAGATTTTTATAGAACTAACTTCGTCGACGAGCCACGTAATTCGTCGACAAATCCTTTAATAATTTCATCAACGAAATTCAGTCCTCATCGATGAAATTCAATCATCTCAAAACCTCTCTTGGTATTTCCTCGTTGACGAATCCTGTCTTCGTCGACGAATTCTCTTATACCCTCGTCGATGAATCCTCTGCGTTCGTCGACGAGTCCTCTGGTAATTTCCTTTCCTCTTTATTATTTAATTTCCATTTTATTCGGGTTGTCACATCCTTCCCTCCTTATAAAATTTTGTCATCGAAATTTACTATTCACGTAGTTTATCATCCCTTAAGAAAAACGGTCTACTTATTTTATTACTTACCCTCACTTATGGCGAAGGAATATCATGGTTACAATTCAAGTTCTAGGAGATTACATATACTAAAAGAAAATTCTTCTAAAACTAAAATATCACATACTAACTAAAGTATTACATGTACCTGCGAAAGAAACATTACATATTTACTCACATTCCTTAATCACATATGGACTTCTGGGAATAATTGTGGGTATTTCTGTCTGATCTTCTCCTTGAGCTCCCAAGAAGTCTCTTCTACAGCATGATTCCTCCATAGAACCTTTATTAGAGGAATTTTCTTATTATGTAATTCATGTTCCTTTCGGTCTAGAATCTGTACTGGTACCTCCTTATAGACTAGCGAGTCACTGAGCTCTAACTCATCATAGCTGATAATATGAGAAGGATCTGAGACGTATTTCCTCAATATAGATACGTGGAATACGTTGTGTATTCTGGATAGACCGATAAACCTTGGGCTAAGTTTACCCTTCCTACCAAATCCTATAACTCCTTTTAACGGAGCTATCTTCAAAAATACGTGACCACCCACATCAAACTTTAAATTCCTGCAGCGATTGTTGGCATAACTCTTCTGTTGGCTCTGAGTTGCACTAATTTTTTCCCTGATAAGCCGAACCTTATCGTATGCCTGTTGCACCATCTCTGGACCCACAACTCACTGCTTACTCATTTCATCCTAATACAAAGGAGATCGACATCTCCTACCGTATAAGGCCTCAAACGGTGCCATACCAATACTGGACTGGTAATTGTTATTATATGCAAATTCTACCAGTGGCATAAACTGAGTCCAGCTACTCCCAAAATCTAATACACATGCACGGAGCATATCTTCTAGTGTCTGTATCGTCCTCTCAGTCTGCCCGTCTAACTGAGGATGGAATGTCGTGCTAAATGATAACTAAGACCCTAGAGCCTCTTGCAAGCTCCTCCAAAATCGTGACGTGAATCGTAGGTCTCGATCTGACACAATAGATATGAGCATCTCATGAGAATGAACTATCTCCTGAATGTAAATCTCCGCCAAGCGGCTGAGGGAATAGCTAATCTTGATAAGGAGAAAATGGGTGGACTTAGTCAACGAATCTACTATCACTCAAATCACATTCTGACCATGCGATGTCGATGGCAGCCCTGAAACAAAGTCCATAGATATATGATCTCACTTTCACACTGGGATAAATAGCGGTTGCAACTGACCCACTGGCCTCTAATGCTCAGCTTTTACCTACTGGCACATCAAACACTCAGTTACATACTCGGCAATCTCTCTCTTCATACCATTCCACCAATAAAACTCTCGCAGATCCCTATACATTTTCGTACTGTCGGGATGAACCGTATACAAAGATCTGTGAGCCTCATCTAAAATAATCCTTCTAATGTCAGCATCAGCAGGAGCACATAATCTAGAATGGAACCATAAAACTCCGTCATCTGAAATGCATAATTCCTCTCCCTGACCACTCTGCACTTTGTCCATCACCTCTACTAATTCTGGATCTTCTTTCTGAGCGATTTTAATTCTTTCCTGCAGAGTAGGTTGTACCACTAGGCTGGCGATACATACTAGAGTATTACTCTCTATAAATTCAATGCCGAGTCTCTCTAGATCCATCATGATTGGACGCTGGATCTCCATAGCTGCCAACACTAATACTCTAGTATTCCTGCTCAGTGTATCAGCTACCACGTTTGCTTTCCCTGGGTGGTAACTAATAGTACAATCAAAATATTTAATCAACTCTAACCACCTTCTCTGTCTCATATTCAATTCTTTCTAGGTGAAGAAATACTTTAAGATCTTGTGATCGGAGAAAATCTCGCACTGCTCGGCGTACAAGTAATGCCTCCAAATTTTCAACGCATGTACCACTGCAGCCAACTCAAGATCGTGGGTAGGGTAGTTCTTTTCATATTCTTTCAACTACCTAGACGCATATGCCACTACCCTGCTATGCTGCATCAGTACACAGCCAAGTCCCTTCAAGGACGCATCACTATAGATAGTGTAACCCTCACCTCTCGACGGGATGATCAATACAGGCGTTGTGACTAACCTCTGTTTCAGCTCCTGAAAACTTTGCTCACAGCTGTCGTCCCATTCAAATATAGCATTCTTCTCTGTCAGTCGTGTTAAAGGTCCTGACAAAGCTGAGAACCCCTCGACAAAACGACGATAATAACCGACTAACCCCAAGAAACTCCTAATCTCCTAGACGTTCCCCGGTCTAGCCCAGTTTACTACCACCTCAATCTTACTGGGATCTACAAAAATTCCATCTCCTGAGATAACTTGCCCCAAAAACACAACTTTCTCGAGCCAGAAGTCACATTTGCTGAACTTGGCATACAGCTTCTTCTCCCTGCGCATCTGCAAAACCTGTCTTAAATGTATCTTATGCTCCTAATAGCTTCTTGAATAAACCAATACATCATCAATAAAGACAACCACAAACTGATCTAAATAGGGGTGGAAGATCCGATTCATTAAGTCCATAAATATCGCAGGAGCATTCGTCAGACCAAATGGCATAACAAGAAACTCATAATGCCCATACCTGGTCCTAAAAGTCGTCTTCGATACATCTTCTGCTCTCACCTTCACCTGATGGTAGCCTGACCTGAGATCGATCTTGGAATACACCCGTGTACCCTGGAGCTGGTCAAACAAATCATCGATATGGGGTAGAGGATGCTTGTTCTTGATTGTCACTTTATTAATCTCTCTATAATCTATGCACATCCTCAGAGACCTGTCCTTCTTCTTTACAAATAGCACTGGAGCTCCCCATGGCGATACACTAGGTCATATGAAGCCCTTATCAAGCAAATCCTGCAACTGCTCTTTCAATTCTGCCAACTCTGTTGGCGCCATTCTATATGGTGCTTTAGAAATTTGCGTTGTACCTAGAAGTAGATCAATGGTAAATCTACTTCACGATCAGGAGGCAAACTCGGTAATTCATCTGGGAACACGTCGGTAAATTCTTTCACCATAAGCATATTAATAAGCTTCAATTCATTTTCTAACATTTCCTTCACAAAAGCCACGAATCCCAGACAGCCATTCTGGAGCAGTCTCCTTGCCTGAACAGTTGAGACCATTTGAGGTAAAAAATTGCACTCGTGATCCTATAAATCTAAATTCTGGTTTCCCTAGAGGTCTGAATATTACTTCCCTTGCACAACAATCTATAATAGCAGAATTAACTGCTAGCCAATCCATGCCGAAAATGATATCAAACCCGTGCACATCTAGCACCACCAAATTAGTAGATAACATCTTCCCCTGAACATCAACTGGACAACCACGGATCATCATCCTAATACATCTTACTGCTGACTCAGTCGGTGTAGCCACTAATAGTTCAATATCTAGTGATTGCGTTTCTACCCTATATAATTTAACACACCCCAGGGATACAAACGAGTGTGTGGCACCATAATCAAAAAGTGCAATAACTTTAAATGAAAACACATTAACCATACCTGTCACCACATCGCCAGCCGCCTCAGCATCGCCTAGCGTCAAAGAGAAAACCCTGGCTGGGGCCATATTCCTCTTTTTACTCTTTTCCACACAAACTCCTCTTCCAAATTATCCTAAAACCGAGCATTAAACCTGCCTTCCACATCAAATGGCGAATACAACCTAGGGTTTATCAGCTTTTCTCTTCACTACAAACATGCCATGGATAAAATCGATTGGTAAAAAAGGTTCTTTCTCTTCAACAAGGATCAACAATGATGAAGTAGAGAAATGGTTAGTAACTCAACATGCTAAGCAACTCTATAGGAACCAAATCGCTTCAGCCGAACCCATTCTAGGTAAAGTTCTTGATGTTACATTCTTCCATTCAGATTTTCATGAAATTATGGAACTTTTCAAGGAAATTGGGTGGGATCGGTTTATTACTTATCAAGTAAAAGGATACTATCTAAATGTGGTTCATATTTTCTATGCAAATATGGAAAGAGATGAAAATGGGATCAAAACAAATATTCTAGGACAAAATATTCATCTTACTCTCATATCTTTGGGAAAAAATCTTCGAGTCAAGGTAGGAGATTTTGAGGTCCACATTGTTGAGAAACAATGGATTATGTCCCAAGGATTTACTCTAGAAGAATTTTTACCCCTAGTCATAACTGATACACTTATCAACTTTGGGCATCCACCTCTTTACAAACAACTCAATCTACAAGCTCTAATCCTGTACAAACTTATTACATATAATATCCTACCACGTTCTGGTTCTCATGATATATTTCATTCTTAGATTGTTTTTTCATGTGGTGTATTCTTATAGGAAAAGAGTTAGATCTTCCAAGTTTACTTATTAAATGGATTATTATGAAAGTTGATGCCCCTCGTGTCATTCTACCATATGCTGTGATGTTAAATATGGTATTTGTTCATTTCAATGTTCTTATACCATTATTTAACTTCACTAGCAAAACCCATTATGATATCTTTTCTGATACCATTCTTGAGCGTATGGGATATAAGAACTCTCCTCAAGGATTGTTTCATAAGGGACATTGTCATGTATCATCTGCACCACCTCCTCAGTCTTCCATACCAGCCTCTTCAGTTCAACTTGACCCAAAAACTCCTTCGTGGTTCGTTCCATTTTTTAATTACTATATGACCTTCAGTGATGGAATGCAATCTAGACTTGGTACACTAAAAGAGAAAGTTTCTACTGTGGAAACTCATTGTTCAAGCCTTGTTCAGCGTGTTGACAAGATTGAGAAACATTTGGTTAGCTATTCTAAAGGCAAATCTCATATGGATATCAGCTCTGCTCCATCGAGTGATGATGAATCTGATGAAAATTTTGGTGAAGAAGAAGAAGAAGAAGAAGAAGAAAGTGAATCTATGGAAGCCTCTAATTGATGTGTCTCATCTATGTGCTATTTCACACTTTTTGTCTATGTATTAGTGTTTCACCAGATAGTATGTTCTTTATGTTTGTAAGATCTATAAGTACTGTGTACTGCAGCACTTTACTATGTTTTTTTTTGTATTACTCTCTTCTCCTTTTTGATTGATGTCCAAAGGGGGAGATGTTTGAGAGAAAGGAGTGCAAAAATGAAAAATGCTAATATACTATGGTTTGTAAAACTATATGGCTTTGAATATATATGGATTATTTTGTATGGATCTTGTATGGATGGATATATATGGGTATGATCATTTTGCAAGTAACATGAATTCATTACTTATATGACTATGAATATATCATGCTTGTTGAAAGCAGGAGCCATGAGTATTATCTCTTATTATTTTTGCTCTCGATTTGTCATCATCAAAAAGGGGTAGATTATTGGCTTAACAAGGCTTACAATTCTTATTTTGATGATAACAAATCATGATGTTTTTAATATGATTTGAATGAAAGTTTTTCAAGAAAAAGGCAAAGCTTAAAGGAAGTGACAAAGCTCGAAAGGATGATAAAATTTATGGATCAAAAAAAGACCATGAAGAGCGGGGGAATTAAAGATAACTTGATGAAAGTTCAAAGAAAAGATCAGAAACTCAAAGATGATGGAAGAACAAGGACTTACTTGAAGATCAAAGGAGTAAAAGTTTTAAGGATGTTTGAATGTAAGTACTTCAAGTTAATTTTAAGTATAAACAGAATTGAAGCTCTCATAAAATCAAAAGAAACTTAGAAATGTAGCTTTAGAAAAAAACCCTAAAGTATGTTTTTTAAATCAAAGAAAAGAAGGGTTTAAAAATAAAGCTTTTTAAAAAACAGAAAGGCCGCCAGGCGACTACCTCAACTTGCTAGGCAATTGCCCAAATTAATTGAATAAAATTCAAAGAGACAGTAGGGTTCCAAGTGACTGCCTGAACATAGCCAAGTGTCTGGGTGGTCATGCTAGGCGACTGCCTTGGTTCTGGAAGACGACTGCTAGTGTTCTGTATTGTGAGTTTCTTCTATGATAGGCGATTGCCAAGTCGTGGCAAGCGACTGCCACTCAAACGTTGGCTTAAAAATTTCCAATGGGAAGATTTTTTAAATGGATTTTTTGGTACTACTATTTTGAAAAACTTGGGGATTACTTCAAGGAAACTTGGGGGACAAGGAATTACTCTTAAAACTTCTATAAATAGCCCTAAACTTCAAAGATTTTATACACCAAGAAATTTCCAACAATCAAAGTTCTCTAAAAAGCTCTCAAATTCTCTTGTGTTCATTCAACTTCAAATACTGAATTGCTGTTCATTCAAACTTCGAAGTAAAACTTTCAAAGTCTGAATCTTTCAATATTTGGAAGATACTTGGTGATCTAAATTGAGTATTGAGCTTCAAATTCTTTTATATTTGAATTACTTTGAAGTATTATTGTGCTGAATGTTATACTAACCTAGTCTGTCGTGAGAGTGTTTTCTTGTACACAAACTTTTCTATCTTGGTTCTTGTTTATAGATAATTCAAGGTTGTAGAATCGTTGGACCAAAAGAGGGAATTTCGTTTGGAGAGGTAGGCTCTAGCCTAACGGAAGGAGTGATTGTAATCAGTATTGTTCCATCTGTCAACGGAATCGAACTAGTGAATCCTTTGGTGGTTTTCCAAAGGCGAGGATGTAGGCTGGGTATAAGTCGAACCTCGTAAAACCTTGTGTCTCTCTTTTTTTCCTTACTCTTTATTTTTCAGCAATACTTACAACCTGTGTGTATGCTATAAATTGTTAATTTTGAGTGTATGGTTGTTAAATAAACCAGAGGATAATTTGTTTTGGCTTGATCGGCATTGATTGCGGAAACCGAAAGGGACTATGTTGGTTGATCATACTAAACTTATTAATCTGAAAGTTTGTTTAAAAGCTAAACACAAAGAAGAATTGTGAGTTTGAAATAAACACAGGGCTTACATAAGTTCAATGTGCTTTTCAATTTATTACAGGACTATAGATACGAAGATAAAAATTTTGATTATCTTGTTGATTGGTTGTGGTTGAATTGTTTTTGTATTTACTTGTTGTGATTGTTGATATAAAACAAATAATTAAACTTGAAATAATTTTAAAATTCCAATTCTTCCCCCCCCCCCTCTCTTGGGAAGCTATCCTAATTTCATTTGGATTGTTGGCTAAGTAAGGGGATATTTCTTAGAGTAGCAAGCTTTAGCCTAATTAAGGAGTGACTGAATGAGGGTACATTGTTTGGAGAAGGCGGGCCCTAGCCTTAACAAAAGAGTGTTGTAATCGGTGTTGTTCTTCCTGGTAAAGGAACTACGATAGTGAATCTTTTGGTGGTTTGCCAAGGGCGAGGACGTAGGCTGTGTTGAAGTCGAACCTCATAAAACCTTGTGTTCCTCTCTCTTTCTTCCCTACTCTTTATTTTTCAGCAAAGTTTATGAATTGCGTGGATGCTTTATAAATCTTTGGATTCTGAATATTTGGTTGTTAAATAGTTTGGAAGATAATTTGTTTTGGTTTGATCAGCATTGATTGCGAAAACTAAAAGGGACTACGTTGGTTGATCATCCTTAACTTATTAAACGGAAAGTTTATTTAAAAGTCGAACATTGGGAAGAAGTGTGTTTGTGAATGGTTTGTTGAAAATCATATTGAAGAATCAAATCCATATCAAAAAGCATAAATTATCATTCACTATAGGGTTTGGTTCAAATTCGTATTCATAGGGCTTATAAAAACAAACAACCATCTTAAGTTATTATATTACCAAAGTGTTGTATATTTTAAGCTTGGTTTGGTTGTTTGCTTTCAAAATGTGGTTGATTGATTATTTGATGATTGAATGATTGTGTGGTTGTGGATTGAATTAAGAAATCAGTTTTTGCCGAAAGTTTGAAAAATTAACAACAAGTTAAGAATTCCTAAAAAGATTTAAAAGAAAAATTTTAAACCCAATTCACCCCCATCTTCGATGTAACGACCTGCTCATTTTTCATTTTTTTTTTTTCATTATCAAATCATAAAATCAATACTACATATCCCACAATCCAGCTCAGCAGGTCACTATGCACCTGGACTCGTGGGTACCAGGAATATAACAAAACATACAGCAGAAGCCTACGCAGCAGAAAGTATAAAATCATATACATCTCATCATAATGTGCATAACACATACCAGAGTACTACAAACACCATCTCTTAATATGTACATCCCAAAAATAAAATCTAGGGACAATCCCCACAAAACCTATCTGTCCCAACCAAAAACTTACCCTTCCAAAGAGGGCAAACAATTGTTCTATAACAGCGGGGCTTTTCCCACTCTCCTATCAGGGGCTCCTGAAAAATGTAGAAGATTTAGGAGTGAGACACCTCTCAGTAAGGGAAATAAACTAATACTAGTATGTGAGAACATGAGTAATCTGTGTTCTACATATAACATAGATAACATATTCAATACTGTTTATCAAATTTGGGAAAACATATGTATATCAAAACATGGCAGAACACACTACATTTCATAAACATATCTCATCTCATATCAAAATAATAATAACATAAAAACAATCCTGGTAGGTTAGCTGGCTGTTGTCATGTATTACCCCCACATGATTGGGTTGTGTGACTCGAAAGCGGGACCTGACAATGGTTGGCCGACCACTGCCAATTCGATAGTCTAGTCTGTAGGTCTGATGGGTCTACCCAGACTGGTCCGTACACTAGGGGCGATAACAGCACACTTCTTGAAAATAACCACATCGACCATCGAATCTCACACCACTCCGTACAGCGGCGTTAACATAGATATCATGATCACAAAGACCATGGACACATAGCAACGGTACCGTGCAAGTGCTAGCCTAAACCAAACCAACCAGGTTCTGATATCATATACACATACTCAAACCGTGATACATAAATATCTCATATCATTTATTTTCACATCAATCATATCATTTCACATATATACCTGTATTTTGAAAATCATCGGCCTGTACGCCAGCTACACATAGCATAGTCCATACGTTAGCGAATCATAATCATATATCATAGTTCGGCCCGTATGCCAGCTACACATAGCACAACCCATATGCTGGAAATTATAATCATATATCATAGCTCGGCCCGTACGCCAGCTACATATAGCACAACCCATACGCTGGAAAATCTCATCCACATAGCACGGCCCGTACGCCAGCAAGTCACATCACATAACACGGCCCGTACGCCGGCAAATCACATAAAAATCTCAACCCATACGCTAGTTTTCCATCATAAAAATTCATATCATCCACATTCCCAGAAAACAGTATTTCACAACATTTTTACTCATGCCACAACAGATTTTCCTCATATTCAACATACGATCATTTTCACAGTATTTTGCAAATATAATATATATATATATATATATATATATAAACATTTTTTCAAAACAGTACTAGCTTAGTTTATCCCCTTACCTGATCCCTGAACAGCCCCTAAGAAATTCTTCCCTGCACCCGCAGAGTTCTTAACTCAACACCCCTGAAATTGAAAACTCGCAAAATTAAACTCTAGTATTTCAACGTGTATAACATTTCTTATAACTACCATTACGTCAAATTCGACTTAAAAGCCTCACCTCAACTTAGGGATGATTCCCAACTTTTCCAATCAACACCTCTGGAACGAAAACTCCCAATATTAAACTTTAGTATTTTAACGCATAAAACACTTTTCTCGACTGTCACAAATCCAAAAATTGAGTAAAAAGTCTTACCCTAGATTTGGGATGGTTTCCTCCTTGCTTTCATCGACGATCCGCTCCGGCAGATATGGAGAGAACTTCGCCAGGAGCATTGTGGTAGCCTCAAATCTTCAATCCAGTGACTAGCGGGGCCAAAAACGAAGAGAGAAAGAAGAGAGAAATGTAGAGAGAGAGAGAGAAAGAAGAGAGAGAGAGAGATTTCTTAAGAATGAAGAAAAATCCAGATTTTCATATTTATAGACGAGCGGATTTCATTGACGAGCCCGTTCTTCGTCGATGAGTCCTTCACAAATTTCATCGACGAAATCTACTCCTCGTCGACAAAATTCACTCGACTCAAAACCCCTCTCAGCATTTTCTCGTCGACAAAGCCCTATGTTCGTCAACGAAGTCCTGCTGATCCCTTTTTCAATTTTTCCTCCCAAAGTTCAATGTCGTCGACGATCGACGGCTTCCTTCTGTTTCCAACTTCCATTTCCCTTTCTTTATTATTTAAATTTCATTTTAAATTTGGGTTGTTACATCCTCCCCTCCTTATAAAAATTTCATCCTCAAAATTTTCCGTTCACATAACTCGTCATTTCTTAACCAGAAAAAGGTCTACTCATTTATTACCTATCCTCACTTATGGCGAAGGAATACCGTGGTTACATTCCAAGTCCTAGAAGATTACATGTACAAAAGAAAATTTCTCCAATAACTAAAATACTACACTATTCAAATCATTACATGTACCTGCAAAAAAAACTACCTAACTTCTTACATTTTATCCACTCAGACCTCTTGAAATAAACGCGGATATCTCTGTTTCATCTGCTCTTCGGACTCTTAAGAAGCCTCTTCCATTGCATGATTCCTCCACAAAACTTTTATCTGAGGAATCATCTTGTTACGTAGCTCCTGTACCTTCCTATCTAGAATCTGTACTGGTACCTCCTCATACCCCAATGAATCACTAAGCTCCAACTCATCATAGCTGATGATATGAGAAGGGTCTGGGACGTATTTCCTCAACATCGCAACATAGAATACATCGTGGATCCTGGACAACATAGGTGGCAAAGCAAGTCTATAGGCTACCGGTCCCACTTTATCTAGAATCTAAAATGGACCGATAAATCTAGGACTAAATTTACCCTTCTTCCTAAATAGCATAACCCCTTTCATCGGAGCTATCTTCATAAACACGTAGTCACCCACGTCAAACTCTAATTTCCTGTGGCGATGATCGGCATAATTCTTCAGTCGGCTCTGAGCTGCACTAATCTTGTCTCTGATAAGCCGAACCTTATCACACGCTTGCTACATAAGCTCTGGCCCCACAACTCGCCGCTTACCCACTTCATCCCAAAACAAAGGAAAACGACATCTCCTACCATATAGTGCCTCAAATGGTGCCATGCCAATGCTAAACTGGTAACTGTTATTATACGCAAACTTTACCAGCGGCATGAACTGAGTCCAACTACCCCCAAAGTCTAATACACACGCCCGAAGCATGTCCTCTAATATCTGTATCGTCTTCTCAATCTGCCCATCTGACTGCGGATGGAATGTCATACTAAACGATAACTGAGACCCCATAGCCTCATGCAAACTTCTCCAAAATCATGATGTGAATCGCGGGTCTCGATCTAACATAATCGATACTGGCACTCCATGAGAACGAACTATCTCCTGTATGTAAATCTTCGCTAAACAGCTAAAGGAGTAGCTGATCTTGATAGGAATAAAGTGGGCAGTCTTCGTCAACCGATCAACAATCACACAGATGGCATTCTGGCTATGTAATGCAGTTGGCAGTCCTGACACGAAGTCCATCGATATGTGATCCCACTTACACTCCGGGATAAATAACGGCTGCAACTGCCCTGCTGGCCTCTGGTGCTCAGCCTTTACCTATTGGCACGTCAAACATTGCGCTACATACTCAGCAATCTCTCTCTTCATACCACTCCACCAATATAATTCTCATAGATCTCTGTACATCTTCATACTACCGGGATGAACTATATACAAAGATCTATGAGCCTCCTCTAGAATGGTCTTCCTGATCTCAGTATCGGCAGGAACACATAATCTGGAACAAACCGCAAAGCTCCGTCATCTGCATAACTGAACTCCTCCCCCTGCACACTCTGTACTCTGTCTATCACCTTTGCTAGTTCTGGATCTTCCTTCTGGGCAGCTTTAATTCTCTCCTACAGAGTAGGCTGTACCACTAGGCTAGCAATACATACATGAAGATCACTCTCTATCAACTCTATACCGAGTCTCTCCAGATCCATCATGATCGGATGCTGGATCCCCGTAACCACCAACACTAGCTCCTTAGATTTCCTGCTCAACGCATCAGCTACCACGTTCGCTTTCCGTGGATGATAACTGATGGTACAATCAAAATCCTTAATCAGCTCCAATCACCTTCTCTACCTCATATTCAGTTCCTTTTGCGTGAAGAAATACTTTAAGCTCTTATGGTCGAAGAAAATCTCACACTGCTCACCGTACAGGTAATGCCTCCAAATCTTCAGTGCGTCTACCACTGTAGCCAACTCAAGATCATGGGTAGGGTAGTTCTTCTCATATTCTTTCAACTATCGGGACGCATACGCCACTACCCTACCATGTTGCATCAATACACAGCCAAGTCCTTTCAAGGACACATCACTGTAGATAGTATACCCCTCGCCCCTAGATGGGATGACTAATATTGGTGTTGTAACTAATCTCTACTTCAGCTCCTGAAAACTCTGCTCACAGCTGTCCTCCCACTCAAATCTAACATTCTTTCTTGTCAGTCGTGTCAAGGGTCCTGATAAAGCTAAGAATCCCTCAACGAAATGACGGTAATAGCTAGCTAGCCCCAAAAAACTCCTAATCTCCTGGACATTCCTCGGTCTAACCCAATTCACTACTGCCTCAATCTTGCTAGGATCCACAGAAATACAATCTCCAGATATAACATGCCACAAGAACACGACCTTCTCAAGGCAAAATTCACATTTACTGAATTTGGCGTACAACTTCTTTTCCCGAAGTGTCTGCAAAACCTACCTCAAGTGTGTCTCGTGCTCCTCATAGCTCCTCGAATAGACCAGTACATCATCAATAAAAACAACAACAAACTGGTCTAGGTATCGGTGGAAGACTCTATTCATTAAGTCCATAAATACTGCAAGAGCATTCGTCAAACCAAACGGCATAACAAGAAACTCATAATGCTCGTACCTGGTCCTAAAGGTCGTCTTTGAGACGTCTTCTGCTTTCACCTTCACTTGACGGTAGCCAGATCTGAGGTCAATCTTCGAATACACCCGTGTACCCTGGAGCTGGTCAAACAAATCGTCGATGCGGGATAGAGGATACTTATTCTTGATCATCACTTTATTAATCTCTCTATAGTCTATACACATCCTCATAGTCCCGTATTTCTTTTTCACAAATAGAACTGGAGCTCCCCACGGAGATACACTAGGTCGTATGAAGCCTTTATCAAGCAGATCTTGCATCTGATTCTTTTACTCTACTAACTCCACTGGCACCATTTGATAAGGTACTTTGGAAATCGGCACTGTACCGAGAAGTAGATCAATAGAGAAATCTATCTTATGGTCGTGTGGCAAGCCTGGTAACTCATCTGGAAAAACATTTGTAAACTTCTTTACTACAGGCGTGCTAGCAAGTTTCGACTCATTCTCTGACATCTCTTTCATAACAGCCACAAACCCCTGACAACCACTCAGTAGTAGTCTCCTGACTTGAATAGTTGAAACTTGCTGAGGCGGGGATTGCACTCGTGATCCTATGAACTTGAATTCTGCTTCCCCCGAAAATTTGAATATCACTTCTAGTGCTCGGTAATCTATGCTGGAAAAATTAGCAGCTAGCCAATCCATGCCAAATATAACGTCAAACCCATGCATGTCCAGTACTATCAGATCAGCAGACAAAATCTTTCCTTGAATATCAACTGGACAATCTCGGAGCACCCTACTACATCTCACTACCAACCTAGTCGGTGTAAATACCAAGAATTCCACATCTAATGGTTGTGTTTCAGCTCCACATAATCTAACACACCCTAAAGATACGAACGAGTGTGTAGCTACTGAATCAAATAATGCAATAACTTTAAAAGAAAGCATAATCACCATACCTATCACCACGTCACCTGACGTCTCAGCCTCACCCGGCATCAAAGTAAACACCCTGACTGGAGTTGTATTCCTCTGCTAGCCCCCACGTGGTGCCTGATAACCTCCCTGATATGGTCTAGGAGCTAGAACTGCATCTGGTGGTGTAGGATAGTATCGTACCATATGCCCTAGTTTACCGCAGCGATAACATATCGGAACTACATTTGGTGGGGTAGGACAGTCTCGCACCATGTGCCCCGATCTACCACAGCGGTAGCACATCATACCACTAGCTTGACACTCCCCCTAGTGCCTCCTACCACAAGCCTGACAAACTGGAGGACCTTGCCCTGTCTGCACCTCACGTCCTCTCGTCTCTTGTCTCCGTCCTCTGCCATGGTTACCTCTCCTCCACTGACCCAGTCTGTGCCCTTGCTGGTAGCTCGTAGATGCAGATCTCTTCTTCTGTCCCTGCTCCTCTACATTAAGACGCTCACCAAGCTTTGCCAAAGCTGCTCTGTCGACCAACTCAACAGAGTCCTGAATCCGCAGCACCACCACCTTCCTGAATATACTACGCCTCAAGCCTCTCTCAAATTGCCTAGCTTTCCTCACCTCATCACGAACAATGTATGGGGCGAAACGAGAGAGCTCGATGAAACATGTTGCATACTGCTAGACGGACAGCTGTCCCTGCTTCAGACTCAGGAACTCTTCTACTTTAGCCTCCCTGACAGTAGCTGGAAAATATATGTCAAAAAACAGATCTTTAAACCGATCCCATGTCATAGCTATCGTAGCCACCCTCTGTTGCTCCAATAGTCTCACCGCAGTCCACCACCTCTCAGCCTCTCCTGTCAATCTATAGGTGGCAAAAAGGACCCTCTGTTCCTCAGTACACTGTAATACAACCAAGATCTTCTCAGTCTCCTACATCCAGTTCTCGGCGGCTATAGGGTCAACTCCGCCTAAGAATGCTGGAGGATTCATCTTCATAAACTTCCCTATAGTGCACCCATGGCCTGCAGATGGACCACTCTGCTCCCTCGAGCTCCTAGCGATCTCAGCCATAACCTGCTGAGCCACCCTACGTAATACCGCATCAAAGTCGATCCCAACTGCACCTAATGGTCCCGCTCCAGCACTGCCACTAGCATGGGCACTATTTCCTTCCGGATCCATCCTGAAACAACACACCCAACTCAGAAATCCTATCTTCATATTTTACCCACCTATCCTCACCACTTATCTCAACACCTCATTTCTAATTCCCAAACCTACATTTTAGCAACACAACCCGACAATAGCTTATTATGGTTTTCCTGAAATCGTCAACTCAGGAAAAACACAGAAACTACCACAGAAGTCCTGCCTCTAGTCTGTAAAACAAAACCTCAAATCATTTCCTAAACTCTGGTATTGTTTCTGCTACACTCTAAAGTCTACAGAACCTAACAACCTAGGCTCTGACACCAAGTTGTAACGACCTGCTCATTTTTCACATTTTTTTTTTAGGAAAAACACAGAAACTACCACGGAAGTCCTACCTCTAGTCTGTAGAACAAAACCTCAAATCATTTCCTAAACTTTGGTATTATTTCTGCTGCACTCTAAAGTCTATAGAACCTAACAACCTAGGCTCTGATACCAAGCTGTAATGACCTGCTCATTTTTCACATTTTTTTTTTCATTATCAAATCATAAAATCAATACTACATATCCCACAATCCAGCTCAGTAGGTCACCATCCACCTAGACCCGTGGGTACCAAGGATATAACAAAACATACAGTAGAAGCCTACGCAGCAGAAAGTATAAAATCATATACATCTCATCATAATGTTCATAACACATACCAACGTACTACAAACACCATCTCTCAATATATACATCCCAAAAATAAAATCTAGGGACAATCCCCACAAAACCTATCTATCCCTACCAAAAACTTACCTTTCCAAAGAGGGCAAACAACTGCTCTATAACGGTGGGGCTTTTCCCTCTCTCCTATCAGGGGCTCTTGAAAAATGTACAAGATTTAGGGGTGAGACACCTCTCAGTAAGAGAAATAAACTGATACTAGTGTGTGGTAACATGAGTAATTCGTGTTCTACATATAACATACATAACATATTCAATACTATTTATCAAATCTAGGAAAACATATGTATATCAAAACATGGCAGAACATACTGCATTTCATAGACATATCTCATCTCATAACATAATAATAATAACATAAAAACAATCCCGGTAGGTTAGCTGGTTGTTGTCATGTATTACCCCCACACCCAGACTGGTCCGTACACCAGGGGCGATAACAGCACACTTCTTGAAAATAACCACATCGACCATCCAATCTCACACCACTCCGTACAGCGGTGTTAACACAGATATCATGATCACGAAGACCATGGACACATAGCAACGGTACCGTGCAAGTGCTAGCCTAAACCAAGCCAACCAGGTTCTGATATCATATACATATACTGAAACCGTGATAAATATCTCATATAATTTATTTTCACATTAACCATATCATTTCACATATATACCTATATCATGAAAATCATCGGCCCGTACGCCGGTATTACACATTTTATCATAGCTCGGCCCGTACGCCAGCTACACATAACACAGCCCATACGCTGGCAAATCATAATCATATATCATAGCTTGGCCCGTACGCCAACTACCTATAGCACAGCCCATACGCTGGCAAATCTCATCCACATAGCACGGCCCGTACGCCGGCAAGTCACATCACATAGCACGGCCCCTACGCCAGCAAATCACATAAAAATCTCGACCCGTATGCCGGTTTTCCATCATAAAAATCCATATCATCCACATTCCCAGAAAACAGTATTTCACAACGTTTTTACTCATGCCACACAACAGATTTTCCTCATATTCAACATACGATCATTTTCACAGTATTTTGCAAATATAAAATATATATATATATATATATATATATAAACGTATACATTCCATAAATAAAATGATATATATATATATATATATATATATATATAAGCATTTTTCCAAAATAGTACTAGCTTAGTTTATCCCTTTACCTGATCCCTGAACAGCCCCTAAGAAACTCTTCCCTGCACCCGCAGAGTTCTCAACTCAACACCCCTGAAATTGAAAACTCGCAAAATTATACTCTAGTATTTCAACGTGTATAACATTTATTATAACTACCATTAAGTCAAATTCGACTTAAAAGCCTCACCTCAACTTAGGGATGATTCCCAACGTTTCCAATCAACACCTCTGAAACGAAAACTCTTAATATTAAACTTAAGTATTTTAACACATAAAACACTTTTCTCAATTGTCACAAATCCAAAAATTGAGTAAAAAGTCTTACCCTGGATTTGGGATGGTTTCCTTCTTGCTTTCACCGACGATCTGCTCCGGCAGATATGGATCAAATCTTCAATCCGGTGACTAGCGGGGCCGAAAACGAAGAGAGAAGGAAGAGAGAAACGTAGAGAGAGAGAGAGAGAGAGAGAGAGAGAGATTTCTTAAGAATGAAGAAAAATCCGGATTTTCATATTTATAGACCAGTGGATTTCATCGACGAGCTCGTTCTTCGTCGACGAGTCCTTCACAAATTTCATCGACGAAATCCACTCCTCATCGACGAAATTCAGTCGGCTCAAAACCCCTCTCAGCATTTTCTCATCGACGAAGCCTTGTGTTCGTCGACGAAGTCCTGCTGATCCTTTTTTCCTCCCAAAGTTCAATGTTGTCGACGAATTCGACGGCTTCCTTCTGTTTCCAGCTTCCATTTCCTTTTCTTTATTATTTAAATTTCATTTTAAATTTGGGTGGTTACATCGGGACCACAGCTTGTTTTTCAATTGGTATCAAAGCGGAGTTATATAAAATCTTAAGTAGTAGCTATAAAAAGATCTAAATGGCTCAATTAGGCATAGCTCCCTTTGGAAAGGGACAATTTTCAAGTAGGCCTCCTATCTTTTGCAGTTTAAACTATACCTTTTCGAAAAAGATAATGCAAATATGTCTCCAAACTATGAATTGGAAAGCTTGAGAGGTTGCCATGGATGGAGACCTAATCCCCACTAAGATAGTAGATGGAAAACAAGTTCCCAAAGAGTTAATTGATATAACAAACTTTGATTATAGGATGCTGTAAGTTAACTCTAGTGCTATGAATGTCTTATATTGTGCTTTATATGCCAATGAATTTAATAGAATAATGGCTTGCAAATCAACTAAAGAAATATGAGACAAATTAGAAGTAACATATGAAGGAACTATAAATGTTAGGGATAATAGAATCGATATGCTTACAAGTGAATATGAAGCCTTTAGAATGAACTCAGATGAATTCATAACTAATATGTTCACAAGATTCACTCATATAATAAATTCCCTAAATGCACTAGGAAAAAGCTACACTACTTATGAGATGATAGGGAAAATTCTTAGAGGGCTGCCAACTATATATGGGAACCAAAATCCACTGCCATAATGGAAGGAAGAAATCTGAAAACCACTTGATGAACTTATAGGTTCTCTTCTCATATGCGAAATGACAATAAATGAAAAAAGTGGAAAAACCAAAGTCCAGAAATCAATACCTCAAAAGAAAAATCTAGTAGTGAAGAAGAAATGGATGAAGATGAACTAGCCTTCATATCTAAGAAACTAGCAAAAATCCTTAGAAGGGGAAACAAATTTAAAAGAAGAAACCAAAAAATCCAAATCAGAAGAAGAAGAAATCAGCAAAAAGAAATCTAAAAATGAAACTCCTACATGTTATAATTGCAGCAAAGTTGGACATATAAAATCAAGATGTCCATTACTAAAGAAAGAGTCTAAGAAGAAAAACAAAAAGGCCATGAAAACCACTACTTAGGACAACATAAGTACAAGTAGCTCGAAATATGAATCAAGTGACCAAGAGGTTGCTTATACTTGCTTTATGGCTTGGGACGATGAGGAAAGCTCCTCATCTAAATCTTCAAATAATTCTTGTAGTGACAAATCCAATGATGAGTGTATGTCATCTTATGAAGAACTTCAAAATGACTTATTCAAAGTACATAAAATGCTAATCAAAGTAACCAAACAAAACACATCGTTGAAAAACAAGAATGAAGGTATAATTAAAGAGTTAGAATCCCTTAGAACTGTTGAAAGAGAAAAGGATTCAAGAATCAAGAAAATAGAAAGTAAGAATGAAGCTATGACAAAGGAGTTAGAATACAAAAATCTTGTTGAAAAAGAAAAAGACTTGAAAATTAAAGAATTAGAATGCAAGAATGAAAATATGATAGAAGACCTTCGATCCCTATCCTGTAGGGTATATGAGAAAGATATATATATATATATATATATATATATATATATATTTCTGAATTAGAGGATAAAATAAGAAAATTATCTCTAGAATTAGAGAAATCACAAAAGAAGATTGATAACAAGAAAGACATTGAAATAAATGATATCAAAAATCAAGTTGAAGATAAAGAAAAGATCATTTATAACTTCACAAAAGGAAAGGTAAACTATGACAAAATGATAAGCTCACAAAGAATGTCTATAAATAAAGAAGGCATTGGTTTTAATGGAATTGAAAATAAAAAGAAAAAGAATCTTTGCATGGGTTATTTTTCCAAAACTTCTAAAGATTATACTAGCACATCCTCTAATGCCTACACTAACACCATATGCTATCAATGCAAGAAAAAGGAGCATATAAAGTTTGAATGTCCATTTAAGAGAAAAAGTGTAAAAACTAAACAAGTATGGAGAGTAAAAGAAACATCATTTATTAAACCAACCGAACCCAAGAAAGCTTGGGTACCAAAATGAAAGACCTCTTCATAAATGAGAGACTCCATGGATTAAGTCATTCCTCTTTAAAATTTGAGAAAGTAACTTAATTCATGATCAACAAATAAACTAGTTGAAATAGAAAAACTTAAAGATGAGTTTAAGAGCTTATTATAATAAATTCAAAATGGCATTGTTGGCAAACATCATAGGATGATTTTTACAAGGCTTAACTTAAGAAAATATTAAGAAAATATCAAATTGAGCTTATCACATAAGTACCTTGATTAAGAAAAATATATTTGAGAATGAAAGTCTATATGCTACATGCTTGCATGCCTATATGATATGCTATATGCTTCATATGTATGACTTGACTTGACTTGACTTATATTGATATTTTATGGCTCACTATGTTGAAAATTTGAGCATGAGATTATTGAGCAAAAACATGAATTTTGATATGAGATTAATTCTTGACCATGCATTCTATTGATGAATCACATGGATAAACGTACTGCTCTTTATATTGATATCTATGAGCTATGAAAGATATAATAGTTATATTGGTATCCATGAGCTATGCATAATGTGAATATGACTTTGGTATCGATAAATTACTTTGGTATCCATGAATATTTTTATTGATATCAAAATTTAAAAGCTCACTTGGTATCACAATATAAAAGTTCAATTTATTTTTGAGCATGTCAAGTATGATTATATCTATGTGCATGGTATAACATTGATGATATTAGCATGATATTGATATTTGATACATGATGTGAATCAATGTTTTGAAACATGGGATGATAAAAGTATAATTGGTAACAAAACTGAATATATTGAATTCAGGGGAACTGTTATGACTTATTGCTTATATTATGATCGTTTCCCTTTTAATCAATTGATATCATGAACTAAATTTTAAATTGGTATCATAAAATCAACAATTGGTATCTTGAATAATGTCAAAGGGGGAAAAAGTTGTTAGTAAAGATGTTACAACTCATATACATGACTATTAAAACACACTACAAATGCTATATTGAAAAATAATAAATTGAGTGTGCACATATGTTTGATATGCATGTTTGATGATATGCTCAAAATGTGATGTTATTTGAACTCAATCATTTTTTTCCTTTTTAATTGATGTCAAAAGGGGGAGAAGTTTTAAGCAAAAATTGAGCATGAACATAATATATATTAAAAGGAAAAGAAGTATTTGATATTGATTGACAAACTTGAACTTGAATGAAGTGATGAACATGATTGTAAAATGAAGTGATGAGCATGATTGATCTTGCGAATATTGTTAAGATGATGCTTATTGAAAGGGGAAGTCTTTTTAAGGCTCACTCCAATTTTTGCTTCTTGTTTTTCATCAACAAAAAAGGTGAGATTATTGACCTTACAAGGCTTAATATCCTATTTTGATGCTAACAAACAAGTAGAACTTAACATGCTTTGTTCAAGTGATGTATTTTCAGGACTCAATGATAAATGCAAGGTTAAAGAATTCATGAAAGCTTATATTTCAAAGAAGGATGATCAATATGAAGCTTAAAGCATGGATTCAAAAATGGATTTAAAGATAAAGCTTGAAAATCATGAAAGCATGAGGATTAAAGAGAACTTGATGAAAACTCAAGGAAAGATGAAACAAGTCTAAAAGCCTCGAGGAATTCAAGAATTGAAAATTCGAAAGAGTTTAGGAAGTTTCATGTACGTACTTCAAAGAATTTCAATATGGATGCATGAAACTCTTAGGTTAATTTATTGGACCTAGATACCTTTTAACATACTTGGAAAATATTTTTATGAGGTCAAAAATTGTTTTAAAAAGGTTAGAATCTTTTTTTGGAATGAAAAGCACCAAAAAGAGAATTTCTCAATTATTGTCAATTTTTCTACATACGCATTGATGTACATTTTTCTCTATCAAGAAATATTTATTTTAAAATGTGTTCAACATAAAAGTTTTAGTATTTTCTTGTAGTTTTCATTTGACACCAAGAATGTCAAATTTGGATTTACACAGAAAAAGTTATGACAAAAATACTGAAGGGTGCTCGAAACTAACAGCATGATAGACGACTGTCAAGTACTTGACAAACGACTGTCTGTGCATTTTGAGACGCCTGTCCATATTCAAATAGGAAACTGCCATCTTGCTATCCCTTTAATGAAACTAGACAAACAACTGCCAAAAATGGACAGTCAACTGTCACGTGGCTATTTTGAAATTGTCATAACGGTCAAATTTTTTAAATGAGGTTGCTTGGGGCTCAAACTTTGTGAAAACTTTGGGAATACTCCGAGTCACTAGGGGAACAAGTTAAATACTTGTTTACATCTATAAATAAGCCTCAAATATAATTGAATTAATTAAATATGAACCAAAAATCAAATTCAGCACTCAATACTCACTCAATTGTTCTCATCATTCAAAGGCTCTCAAGCTCACATATTGTGCACGAATTCAGCTGAGTTTTTGCTGATCTTCTTCCGCAGGAGTTATGCTACAAATTATAAATCTTTCAATCATTGAAAGGATTAATCGGTGATATACTTCATTGAGCTTCAAGTTCAAAATCATATTGTTATTTACTTTGAAGTATATAATTCTGAATTGTTGTACTAATCAGCTCTTGTAGGAGCAAATTCTTTGTACACAAATATTTGATTTGTATCTTGTAGATTGATGATTCCAAGGATTGTTTGGATCGTTGATTAAGCAAGGGGATATTATTTAGAAAGGCGGGCTCTAGCCTAATTAAAGAGTGATCGGTTGAGGGTACATCGTTTGGAGAAGGCGAGCTCTAGCCTTAACAAAGGAGTGTTGTAATCGGTGTTGTTCCTCCCAATAAAGGAATTACGATAGTGAATCCTTTGGTGGTTTGCCAAGGGTGAGAACGTAGGTTGTGTTGAAGCCGAACCTTGTAAAACCTTGTGTTCCTCTCTCTTTCTTCCCTACTCTTTATTTTTCAACAAAGTTTATGAATTGTGTGGATGCTTTATAAATCTCTGAATTCTAAATATTTGGTTGTTAAATAGATCGTAAGATAATTTTTTTTATCAGCATTGATTGCGGAAACTGAAAGGGACTACATTGGTTTGTCATCCTTAACTTATTAAACTAAAAGTTTATTTAAAATTCGAACATTGGGAAGAAGTGTGTTTGTGAATGGTTTGTTGAAAATCATATTGAAGAATCAAATCCATATCAGCAAGCATAAATTATCATTCACTATAGGGCTTGGTTCAAATTTGTATTCATAGGGCTTTTATAAACAAACAACCATCTTAAGTTTTTATATTACCAAAGTGCTATATATTTTAATGTTGGTTTGGTTGTTTGCTTTCAAATTATGGTTGATTGGTTTGGTTGATTGATTACTTGATGATTGAATGATTGTGTGGTTATGGATTGAGTTAAGAAATAAGTTTTTGTTGAAAGTTTGGAAAATCAACAAGAAGTTAAGAATTCCTAAAAAGATTTAAAAGAAAATTTTTAAACCCAATTCACCCTCACTCTTAGGACTACACCTTGCTTTTCAACAACATCTGGGCTAGCTGAAATATCATGGCATCTGGGTCGGCTAAAATATCACAATATACTGAAAATATCATAAATTTTGTATTGTTTATAGTTTTTCTATAAAATCTTTATCAAATCATGCTTGTTATGTGTAATCATAAAATAATCTAACATGCTAATATCCGCAGTGAAATATTTATACTCATGCCACACAATTTGAGTATTATTCTATAGTATGCTAACTGTCTAGGAAGATTATATTTTTCTGAAAAATAATATTAAATTTTTTTTTAGGGTTTACTTATTTTAAACATCAAATTTGCCAAAAACTTACATTAGTTCATAAATATGGTTCCCATAAATCTGAATATCCAGATAAATCGTATTTATATATAGTTTCTGAATCAAATATTGTATTTTAACACGTAAACTTATCTAAAAATACCTGGCATAATCTATCCCTTTACCTAATTCTTAGAGAAAAGTTTACAGGGATCCTAAGCTGTGTCTGCGGCGTTAGCCCAAAACCATATATCCATAAACCTTAATTTAATCATGTTGGGGGGTGAATTGAGTATTTAAAAATTCTTCCTATGTTTAGCTAACCCAACAACAGTATTTCACAATTTAGGGTCTTTCTAAACATATACAAATTGCGCAGATAATATACAGAAATTAAATCATGCGCAACATTCACAATATATTAAATATAACATACACGTGTAGGAATATAAAGTGCTAGAAATATAAAGTACACGCACGATATGTTATTAGGGTTCGGCAAATACTGCCTACGTCCCCGCCTCAGCTCGCAAACCCGAGGATTATCACTATTGCTCACTTAACGGGTGGAGTGGCACCAGTTACAACTAGGTCAAATTACTTGAGGTGTGACCTCAACCTTTACACACTCTCTTTACATGGAAGAGAAGGCCCTACCGATCCTTATGGGTTAGATCAACGCCCCCTCAGGCCACACCTGGAATACAGCACATATTCAATACAAATTTCATGTACAATACAAGTGCTTCTATGCTAAGAAGATTTGTACCGATACGCATAAGTAATAATTAATGCACTTCCAAATGATAAGAACTATAAGCTCAATACAGATATGTGCAATAACACTCAATGCAATGTCACTAAGCAATCAAGTGTAAGAGTGTATTCTCAATCTATCTTTAAAACAATATATACCAATATATATCAATCACAAATAGGGTTTCAATGATTTCAAATAATATGATCAAATATCTCAAAGTGATTTTCAAAAATTATTTAGCACAAGAGATATTTGTAGCACAAGCTTGTCAAAAAGATTTTTACTTCACAATCACAAGACAAGATTAAGAGCCTTGTAATAAAAATGTAAAGACTCACAAGCTAGTAAAAAGCTTTGCCACACAAGAATTTATTGATTAAATCAAGGGGGGGATGTTTAAACTTAACTCTCAATGAAAATCAACAAACAATCAAAGCAATGCGAGTATAAGCTTATGTAAACACTATGGGATATCTCACAATACACTTACCATATTGGTTTTAGCAAAGCAATAAAAAAGGGTAGAGTATATGGGTTTATATGAGGAAGTAAACCTCTAAAAATTTCAAAGGAAAATTTTTAATCAAAAACCCTAATCTCTTATTAATCTTTGCAAATGAACCCATATATATAGATACACTCAAAAAATAACCATTGGGGACATAAGAGGAATTTTAGAAAATATTTAATGAGGTTTAATTAAAAATAACCTCTATTTTACCTTGGTAAAAATTAGACAACCCGAAAGGTTCAGTCGACTGTATTGAGGGTTCGGTCAACCACTTTAGGAGGTTTGGTCGGTCGTGGCCTTTTTCAACTAAGAATATGGTCGACCGTAATGCGGGCGATTTTGAACCTCTGAGGTTTGGTTGACAGGCTAAGTTCGGTTGACCGAATTTTGATGTTCGGTCGACCAGGTCATTTTATAACTAGGAGTTTGGTTGACTGGACAGTTGGGTATTTCTCACGTGCCAGTTCGGTCGACCAGAGCGTTGAAGTTCATTTCACATTTGGTCAACCAAATGGTCAACTGTTGACCCTAGGGATGTTCGGTCGATCGAAGTTGCTATGTATGTTAGGGTTTGGTCAACCGAACACACTAAAAGTGTTTATTTAGGTCAAGTTTCAAATCAAAAGTTTCTCTTGATAGCATATATGATAATGGGGACTTTCCTAAGTGCAAGTGCAAGGACCTAGGGTCTTTCTAAGGTCGTTTTTGACTTAATCCCAAAAATCCGGCGACGGTCGACTGAAGGGTGATCCCTAAGGACATTCTATGTTCTTGAGTTTATAATATCTATCATGCATAACAAGCATTAATTATTATAGACCGTTGGAATTCAAATAATATTACAGACCTGAATTGAAAATACAAAGAAGTTAAACACTTTGGGTCTTCTTTTTCTTTAAGTCAATATGTGTCACTATATGATTTCGCCAATATGATCCTGCACACAAACTCGAAAAACATTAAATATCTTGTATTTTTTATTATCAAAAACAAGATAGGACTCAAAAAGTCAACAGATCAACTCAACATCAGAATAACAGCTATTTAACATTCCCTAGGCCCACGCAGTCCAAATAACTGATTAAATTTTCAAAACTGCTTCCTTACCCTAGTTTTGGAGTGGTGCTTGGAATGCCTAAATTACAAAACCGCTTTACCTAAAATACAGAGAACGTCGCCAGGATCCTAAAATGATGTTCTTTCTTTGATTCGGGCTTAAACTGGACGAGAAAATGAAGCGAGAGAGAGAGAGAGAGAGAGAGAGAGAAAGAAAGTTTGTTTTTTTTTTTTTGAACAAATAAAAGAATTAAACCCTTTATATAGGGTTGTTGGTGTAGGGGAAATTGTCAATAGTTTCCCTAAAACTGTTGACGGTTTGGCTGCAATGACCCCGACCCACCACGTGGACCCAGAGTGCTACTTTAGTGACGTCAGTGTACGCGATACCTTATTCATCAAATATAAAACACACATACGTAGTGGAAATAAAATATAAAATCTTCAAATTACATTACCAGAGTTCTAGCTATCTTTATATACAAATATATCCATTTTCACATAATTACATCTCATAAAACTAAACAAAAATAAAATCTCTATCTACACGCTACCTACATAAATTTACACCTCTAGCCCGGCTCCTCTAGCCCCCTAGACCCAATCTCTAGGATTTCCTGAAAAGATAGTTTGTAAAATAGGGGTAAGGCACAGCTCAGTAAGGAAAAGACAAAGTTAATGTCAATATGTTGTCAACATGCATTTAGTGTACAGAAAATAACCATTTCACTAAGATGATAAACACATTTATGAAAACATTCTTATTTTACACTCACACACACAATTAGCCGAGGATAGGGAAGATTACCCGCCCATACAAATAGTTTCCCTCTGCTCTAGTACCATTACTGCTACCAGTGCACTTACCTTTCTCAGTAAGCCCTTGAAGTTATCTTATTAATTAACCATATTCACATAAATTAACAGATATGCATATAAGACACTTCCTGTGACAAACACACCATTTACTTCCCCATGGCACGGGCTGTGCAGCCTGAAGGCTAGACGAATGTCTTGGGGGATCCACCCAGACGGTAGTCATCTCTACTCTCTGCTAACTTACTTCGCGGGTACATGCAGCTCCAATTGCTGGTCCGATTACCCTCACCAAGGAGGGTGCATTCTCTTTACGTAGGCAAATCGGATAAGGCCACCCTACACCTCTCAGCACAGGTGTGGGCCGTGTGGGCCACATAATAAATCTCTAACAACGGTACCGTGCTCACAATACATTGGTCCCCAGGCTTCCAAAAGCATATCATGCAATTTAGATAATAGAAATCGTCATTTAAAATATCAATTCACATATATTTCCTATTATTCCAAAAACATGGTCATCGCCCACAAAATACAATCCGACATATTGCCATCAATTAAAACTCAGCCCTCGGCCATCAAATAATAATCCTGGCCCTTGGCCAATCAAACAATACCCGGCCACTTGCCGTTAGTTCAAACTCCTGCATTTCATAAACAGTTCCAATATTTTCACAAGCATTTTCAATATTTCTCAAACAATTCAGTATTTCACAAACAATTCAATATTTCAAAATCCCAAATCTAGATATACAATAATCCATACAAATTAAATCGTCTGCCACACAATTTTCCACATTTTACTATATTCATATAAACAAACAAACTTTCCACCATTCATTTTATTCAAAAATACCATACCATATATCCTAAGTTTGTAAAATCTATTTCGAACGATTGGTCTTCAAAATAGCCTTTATATTCCCAAATAAATAAATAAATATATATTTATATAAACATAACAATTAAATGGATTCAAATTTCATAAAATTACTGACTTAACTTAATCCCCTTACTTGATTCTTGAAAAACCCGCTAACACCCCGGCCTACGCCCCACAACGTTAAAAATCCTTAAAACCTTGGAATTCAAACTTCACTACATTACTCATCAAAATCCCTAGAGTAACTTTCCCTAAAATTTCCCTAGGCTTTGAATACCCTAAATAGCCTAATAAAACCTAAATTATTAAACTTGCCCCCAATTTAGGATTGGTACCCCGGAACTCCAATTCAAAAACCCGCTTCGGCTAGATTGTAGAGAATCTCTTGTCAATTTTTGTTCGTTAATGGGGCTTATAGTTTAAGAGAAATTGAGGTAAGTTTGAGATTTGGCCTTACCCCAGAGGATATGCTTACGCCGCCCCCATGACATATCCGCTCCAGTAGAAGTGTCAATGGGAGCGAGCAGAGCCCAACGGTATTTTTGGATTTTTGATCAGCTGAATATCGGAGACGATATGGAGGGAAGTGGGAGAGAGAGGATGAGGATACGAAGGGACAGCAACAAGGGGCGGCGGCTTCACCCAAATTATATCCTGAGATTTCAAATCTCAAGATAGAATTCCTGTACCATATATATATATATATATATATATATATATATATATATAAATTATATTATTATAATATTATATTATTATTATATTATGTTATTTAATTAATAAATAATTAATTAATTAATTTTGAAAAAATTGTAATTTTAATTTATTTTTATTTTAATAATTTTTTTAGGATTACTACATTCTCCACTCCTTACAAAAATTTCGTCCTCAAAATTTGTTAACTATTACCAATTATTTCCTTAATTCACGATCCTTGTCTACAGAAAAGTCGATAGCCACCCACATATTGACTCTGTCCCACGTTTAACTACCCTCATGGCAGAGGAATATTGTGGTTACAATACTGCCTTTGGGACAATAATCACAACAAAGTTTCCCAAAGACTATCCATAATTAAAATATACACAAGTAACCACACAACCTACTCTAATCCCTCTATATACAACCATACCCTTACCTGTCTAGCACTAGCCCTCGCTGAACAGTTGCAAGTACTTTTGGTGTATTTCCGTTTCTAACTCCCAAGAAGCCTCCTTAACTGCATGATTTCGCCACAACACCTTCACTAACGACATATCCTTAGTATGCAGTTCCTGTCTTTTTCGATCCAGAATATAAGCTAGTACATCCTCATATGCTAGAGTATCCTCGATCTCCAACGACTCATAACTGATCACATGTGAGGGATCTGGAACATACCTCCTTAACATGGATACGTGGAACACGTTGTGTATCCCGAACAGCGCTGGGGGTAGTGCCATCTTGTATGCCGTAGAACCAATCCTTTCTAGGATCTCGAATGACCCAATGTATCTAGGGCTCAACTTGCCCTTCTTTCCATACCTCACACCCCGTTCATCAGAGCAATCCTCAAGAATATCACATCACCTACTTTGAAATCTAGCTCCCATTGGCGAGTATCAGCATAACTCTTCTGCCGATTCTAAGCTGCTTTAATCCTTTCCCTGATAAGTTAGACTTTTGCAGAGGCCTGCTGAACAAGTTCCGGTCCCAAAATCTACTGCTCGCCTACTTCATACCAATACAATGGAAATCTGCACTGGTGACCATACAAAGCCTTATATGGTGTCATTCCAATGCTGGTCTGGCGACTGTTATTGTATGCAAACTCAACCAACGGCAGATATCAAATCCAACCACCCCCAAAATCTAACACACATGCCCATAGCATATCCTCGAGAATCTGAATGGTTCGTTCGGACTGTCCATCCATCTAAGGGTGAAATGCAGTACTAAAAGTGAGTTAAGAACCCAACACTCCCTACAAACTCTTTCAGAACCAGGAATTGAACTGCAGATCCCGATCTGAAATGATGGACACGGGCACGCCATGTATTCTGACTATCTCCTGCACATAGAGTTCTGCTAGCTTATCCATGGAGTAACTGGTTCTAATCAGAATGAAATGAGCAGTCTTCATCAATCTTTCAACAACTACCCATATGGCATTCTTCCCATGCAACGCTGAAGGCAATCTTGATAGAAAGTCCATCGAGACATGCTCCCACTTCCACGAAGGGATGTCCAATGGTTGAAGTGGTCTTGCTGGCCTCTGGTGTTCTGCCTTCACTTGCGGACATATCAAGCACTGACCCACAAATTTAGCAATTTCCCTCTTCATGTTACTCCACCAGAATGTTTCACGCAAGTCTCTATACACCTTCGTACTACCTGGGTGAACAGTATAGAGAGAGCGGTGAGCTTCCCCCAGAATCGTCCTCTTTATCTCTACGTCATCTAGCACACACAATCGAGTGTGAAATTTGAGAACTCCATCCTCAACAACATTAAAGTCCGTGTGTTGCTCATCCTGTATCTTCTCTACAATCTTCATCAACTCTGCATTTTCAACTGAGTTGTTCTGATTCTCTCCCGTAAAGTTGGTTAAACCACCAAACTAGAAATTAGTGCCTGATGATTCCCTTCTACTAATTCTATACCCATCCTTTCCAAGTCCATCGCGATCTAGTGTGAAGCCATAACTGCTGAGGTCGACATACCCTCAGATTTCTGGCTCAATGCATCGACTACCACGTTCGACTTTCCTGGATGATAGCTAATGTTGCATTCATAATCCTTTATCAACTTGAGCCATTTGCGTTGCCTCATAGTCAACTCCTTCTGGGTGAAGAAACACTTGAGACTCTTATGGTCAGTAAAGATCTCGCACCTTACACCATAAAGGTAGTGTCGCCAGATCTTCAAGGCAAACACAACTGCATCCAGCTCTAAATCGTGTGTAGGATAGTTCTTTTAGTACTTTTTCAACTGGCGAGACGCATACGCAATGACTTTCCCCTACTGCATTAGAACACAACCAAGTCCCTTCCGATGCGTCACTGTAAATTACAAATCCACCCTCACCTGATGGAAAGGTCAACATTGGGGCAGTGACTAGATGTTGCTTCCACTCTTGGAAGCTCTGCTCACATTCATCGGTCCAGTCAAACTTCACATTCTTCCTCGTGAGTCGTGTCAAAGACCCTGATAATCTAGAGAACCCCTCGACAAATTGGCGGTAGTATCTGACAAAACTTAGAAAACTTCTAACTTCCTGCACATTCTTTGGCCTTGCCCAATCAACTACAGCCTCTACTTTGCTTGAATCCACTGAAATCCCTTCCTTGGATACCACATGACCCAGAAATGCAACCTGCTCTGGCCAGAATTCATGTTTCTTAAGTTTAGCAAATAACTTCTTTTTCCTGAGCACCTGAAGTACTAGTCTCAAATGAGCTTCATGCTCCCAGGGCTCCTGGAATAGACCAAAATATCATCTATGAATACAGTAACAAACTGGTCTAAGTACTCATGGAACACCCTGTCCATCAGATCCATAAATACTGCTGGAGTATTCATCAACCCAAATGTCATAACCAAGAACTCGTAATGGTCATACTGAGTCCAAAAAGCAGTCTTCGATATATTGTCTTATCTAACCTTTAGCTGATGATATCCAGATCACAGATTGATTTTAGAGAAAATATGTGTACCTTGAAGCTGATTGAACAAGTCGTCAATTCGGGGTAATGGATACTTGTTCTTCATTGCTACTTTATTAATCTCCCGATAGTCGATGCACATCCTCATCGATCTGTCCTTCTTCTTCATAAACAAGACCGGTACACCCCAAGGCGATACACTCGGTCTGATAAATCCCCTATCTAGAAACTCCTGTAGTTGCTCCTTTAACTCCTTTAATTCAGCTGAAGCCATTATATATGGGGCTTTGGAGACTGGTGTTGTCCCTGGGGTCAGATCAATTGCAAATTCCACCTCACGATCAAGAGGCAACCCCAGTAAATCCTATGGAAAAACATCAGAGAACTCCTTTATAACTGGAATATTTTCCAACTTGAGCTCCTCCTTCGGCACTTCCTTCACCATTGCAAGGTAACCCTAGCATCCTTCCAAAAGTAATCCCTTTACCTGGATAGCCGAAAGGATCTGTGGTGTCAAATGCACACACGACCCAACAAATACAAACTCCTGCTCCCCAGGAGGTCTGAATACCACCTCCTTCCTGTGACTGTCAATGCTCGCGTAGCTGGATGCTAGCCAGTCCATGCTCAGAATAATGTCAAAACCATGCATATTAAGGACTATCAAACTAGTAGGCAACACTCTCCCCTTAATCTGTACTGGATAATCCTTGATCACCCTGCTACATATTAACACTGACCCTATCAGTGTGCCCACTCCTAACTCAGTGTCTAACAATTGAGCCTCTAACCCACATAGTTTAACAAATCCCCGAGACACAAACAAGTGGGTTGCACCTGAATCAAATGATACAATGACACTATCTGATAGAATGTAAATAGGATATAACCCGACTTAGAAATTTCACCCTTAACATAATTAATACAAATATGGAATAATGAAATTGATATAATATGATTCTAATTTAATAATTCATATTCCAATTCTATCACCAAACCATTGAGGTAAAAATCTCCATCCCAACATTAACTTCACACACATACCCACTCATCCTAACATATCAACCTAAATTTCCTGAGTTCAAGTCCCTCAACCTAGAAATGAAACCATTGATGGATTTACCATGGTTTTCTAAAACTCACAACTGATTCAGAAAATCACAGAAATCCGTCAATAAATTTCTGCCTCCAAGCTTCCAGACGATCTTAACCTACCCAATCCAATCCCTATCTTATCTCAACCTATACTCTGGTAATTATCAATCCTCAAAGTCTGCAGAACCTAGCAAACCTAGGCTCTGATATCACCTGTAACGACCCCAACCCGCCATGCGGGCTCGGAGTGCTACTTTAGTTATGTCAGTGTACCTAATACCTTATTCATCAAATATAAAACACACATACGCAGTGAAAATAAAATATAGAATCCTTAAATTATGTTACTAGAATTCTAACTATCCTTATACACAAATATATCCATTTTCACATAATTACATCCTATAAAACTAAACAAAAATAAAATCTCTATCTGTATTCTACCTACATAAATTCACACCTCTAGCCCGGCTCCCCTAGCCCGCTAGACCCTATCTCTAGGATTTCCCGAAAAGATAGTTTGTAAATTAGGGGTGAGGCACAACTCAGTAAAGACTAAGTAAATGTTAGTGTGTGGCCAACATGCATTTAGTGTACAGAAAATAACCAGTTCCTTAAGCAAATAAACACATTTATGAAAACATTCTTATTTTACACTCACACACACAATTAGCCGAGGATAGGGAAGATTACCCGCTCATACAAGTAACTTCCCTCTGCTCTAGTACCATTACTGCTACCAGTGCACTCACCTTTCTTAGTAAGTCCTCGAAGTTATCTTATTAATTAACCGTATTCACATAAATTAACAGATATGCCTATAAGACACTCCCTGTGACAAACACGCGATATACTTCCCCATGGCACGGGTTGTGCGGCCCGAAAGCTGGACTAAAGTCCTGGGGGATCCACCCAGACAATAGTCATCTATACTCTCCGCTAACATACTCCGTGGGTACACGCAGCTCCAACTGCTAATTTGATTTCCCTCACTAGGGGGGGTACATTCTCCTCATGTAGGCAAATCGAATAAGGTCACCCTACACCTCTCAGCATAGGTGTGGGCGCACACGGCCACATAACAAATCTCTAGCAATGATACCGTGCTCAAAATACACTGGTCCCCAAGGTTCCTAAAGCATATCATGCAATATAAATAATAGAAATTGCCCTTGAAAATATCAATTCACATATATTTCCTGTTATTCCAAAAACCTGGCCCCCAACCACAAAATACAATCCGGCATATAGCCATCAATTAAAACTCGGCCCTCGGCCATCAAATAATAATTCTGGACCTTGGCCAATCAAACAATACCCAACCACTGGTCATTAGTTCAAACTCCTGCATTTCATAAACAATTCCAGTATTTTCATTTACATTTCCAGTATTTCTTAAACAATTCAGTATTTCACAAACAATTCAATATTTCAAAATCCCAAATCCAAATATATAATAATCCACACAAATTAAATCATCTGCCACGCGATTTTCCACATTTTAATATATCCATATCAACAAACAAACTTTCCACCGTTCATTTTATTCAAAAATACCATATCATATATCTTATGTTTGTAAAATCCATTTCGAACGATTGGTTTTCAAATTAGCCTTTAAATTTCCAAATAAATAAAGAAATAAATTTATATAAACATAACAATTAAATGGATTCAAATTTCATAAAATTATTGACTTAACTTAATACTCTTACCTGATTTCTAAAAAGCCCGCTAACATCTCGGCCTACGCCCCACGGTGTTCAAAATCCCTGAAACCCTAAAATTCAAATTTCACTACATTACTCATCAAAATCCCTAGAGTAACTTTCCCTAAAATTCCCCTAGGTTCTAAATACCCTAAAGAGCCTAATAAAGCCTAAGTTATTAAACTTACCCCCGATTTAGGATTGGTACCCTAGAGCTCCAATTCGAAAACTCGCTCCGGTTAGATTGTAGAGAATCTCCCTAGGAATCTCCTATCAATTTCCATTCGTTAATGGAGCTTATAGTTTAAGAAAAATTAAGGTAAGTTTGAGATTTGGTCTTACCCTAAGAGATATGCTTACGCTGCTCTCATGACAAATCCACTCTAGTAGAAGTGTCGGTGGCGGCAAGCAGAGTCCAATGATATTTCCTGAATTTTGATCGGCCGATTATCGGAGACGAGATTGAGGGAAGTGGGAGAGAGGGGACGAGGAGACGAAGGGACAGCAACAAGGGGCAGCGACTTCACCCAAATTATATCCTGAGATTTCAATTCTAAGGATAGAATTCCAGTACCATATATATATAATTTATATTATTATAATATTATATTATTATTATTATATTATATTATTTAATTTATAATAATTATTTATTTATTTTTTTTTAAAAAAATATTTATTTTAATTTAATTTTTTTTTATTTTAATTATATATATATATATATATATATATATATATTAGGATTACTACATTGGCATTTTTAACCAAACCTTTTTTACTGTTTTACCCCTACCCAGCTGTGATAACTCAAAACTATCAACGATTTTTTGAGCTCCACCAAAACCGTCGATGGTTTGGCCTTGTAACAAACTAATTTCTCATTTTCTTTATTATTTTTATTACTACTATTTTCCAAGTCTCTACACTATCGCTCATTAAGTGTCGCAAGGTTCACAAAGAACCTTCACATGGGAACCAATCCCTTTTACTCACCAAAAGCCGCAAGGTTCACCAAGAATCCTTGCACTTCAGTTTACTAAGAACCTTCAACCACGGTTCATCAAGAACCCTTTTACAACTTGAGGAAGAAAATGATTTACAACAATAATGCTTCTTGAATGAGTTGATAATAAATACAATCAAACCTCACAAAAATCTCTTCAAGTAATGATTCACAACTAGAATAAAGAGTAAAAGAGATGTTGAGCACTTGAAATATCAACTAAAATATGGTGTGCTTGAGAATGATATATGAACTACTAAATCAATCTTTAAAACAAGTCTTTGGACTTGTATTTATAGGTAAAATGGAGTACTAGCCGTTTTATGGCCATTGGGTATGTAAAAAAATAGTGTTCTTTGAAAACTAACTGTTTGTAGATGTTGGGGCTTGAATCCCGACACAAATCGTTGACTATTTGACCAATTTGTCGACTAATTAGCCCAATTTGTTGACTAATTTGCCCAATTAGTCGACTGTTTCATCTGAGCCACATTATGCCTGAAATCGTCGACGATGTGCCCCAAATCGTCGACTAATTCCTCAAATCAGAAAAAGTAATCAACATGAAAGTTGTGGGAGTTTTTCTTAACTTTCCATAGATACCAAGGTTGTCCTTTTTGGACTTTTCTGTTCCAAAAACGAAAGATATTCAGGAAATTTGATAGGTGCAAAACTGAAGTTTTAAACTCAACCAGGACCAAGTTTTTAAAAGATTATAATACTAATATGACTTAAAACTCGTCTCATATAAAAATATATTTGAGTAAAAGATATTTTTATAAAACTCTCGTTTTTACATATGATATATTGAGAGTAGCTTAAAAAGGAAAATGACAAAGTGTGCAAATATAAATTCTATTTTTTCACATAAAATTTTCATGTGAATACATAATGGATTAGAATATTTTGGGTGCAAAATATTAAAAATCAATTTCCTAAAATTTGTGGTGAATAATGACATAATGTACTACAATTTTGTCCAATAATGGACGTATACCATGTATCATATACACACGTGCTCACATACGATGTTCTAAAAATAGAAAGTTTTTCATTCGCAATAATTGATGGCAATTGGGACCATTCAATGTTGAAAATATCCGATGCTCATTAAGGCCCATGGCCCTGTTCCGCCACCCAACTACTATGTGGATGGCATAATTCTTTATTTATTTTTTCTTATTTAGGTTTTAAACAAATTAGAAATTTATTAAATAAATTATATTATGGTAACTTGGATGTAAATGATTAAACTAAGTCATCCAACTATTTAAACTCTGCTCACTGTATTAAGTCAGTTTGACTGTCTTTGAATTTCAAATATGGATATTGATACATTAGAGATTGCCAAATATTCAAAATTATGTTTATTTACTTTTTTTTTTTTTTGTTGAGTTTGAGTTTCAAAGTATTGTTCTCAAGCCTAATGAAGAATAGTTTGTATATTATACAAGAGATATTTTATATATTTTAATTAATTTTTAGTAATTTTTATATTGTATTTTTAAAATTAGTAACTCTTTATTAGTTAAACGTCGACCCGCTAATCTAATTCAATGCAAAAGAAATATACTAACTATTATAATTAACTTGGTCAATAGACTCAACACCTCCATCGAATTAAACTATTGTTAAAAAAATAATTAGCTAAAGTCATAAAACTTTATGAACTTTTTCTCCTTTATAATCACTACACCAATTGTAATTCGGTATATAAAAAAAGAATCATTGTAATATCCAAATAGATTGAGTAACCTCAATTTTAGAGTCTCCCTAATTATTGATAGTTACTTTCACATGATATAATAAGTTTGATTTAAAAAAGCTTAGAAATATCAATTAATTTACATAATAGTTAAGTAAAAAACTTTGAATTCAAAAATTATTCCCCTAAATATATAAATAATATCAATTAACATTTCATAAAATTTTCTTTAAAAATATACAACCGAAAGAAAATAAAAAAATTTTCATATTTGCTTGTATTTTAATTTTTCAATATACAAAAGCATTTTGTAAAAATGTATATTTGATAATAGAATTCTTTATATGGATATTTTTAAATGTAGCAAATCATTTAATAAATTAAATGTAATATATACACGCATACCATCAAATTTAGCCAAAATTATCAACGAATTTATCGCACAAAATTATGAAGAAAAATTTTCAAGTTTTAGCTGACAATTTTATGAAGTACAATATTATAATAGCTCATACAATTTTATTGTAAATATTATGTTTATGAAAAAATGATACTTTAATTGCACATCAGGAGTTTACAAAAATTTGTAAGTCACTAAAGTGGTTATCATCACAAAGGATAAAATTATGAAAAGAGACTATTAATAATTAATAAGATAATAAAATTTTATTCATCAATAAAATAACACCGATTCAATATTTTTGAATACTTAATTTTTTTGTTTTGAATTAAAGTTAATTGGATAAATTGTAAAAGAAAAAAGTTGGCTGATTTTTATGATTTTAACTCATTAATTTTAACAAATATTTGACAAAATTAATACAATTTATTGTAATAGTTACTGGATCCTTTTGCACTGAATTAACAATAGAATATTATTTTGCAACAAACAAAGACTTAGCAATTTTAATTGATTTTTACCCTTAATTTTGTAAATTTTACAAACATATCAATTATTATTTTATAATTAAAATGAGCTAAATCAAGTTTGAGTTTTAAAAACTCGCAATTGAATCAAATTCGAGTTTTAAAAACTTGCAATCAAGTTAAGTCCGAGTTCATCAATTATAAGATCAATTGAATTCAAGTCGAGTTTCAAGTTTAAATTTTTGAGTTGGGTTCAAACTTTAAAAACTTGTCAAGTTTGATTTCAATGATCATAAGATTGATTTAAGTTCACCTTAGCTTTTAAACTTAAAATTTCGAAGTGGATTCGAGTTTGAGTACCTCACTGTGTCAATTTGATTTGATTGAAAAACAACCCAATAATAACACAACTACCTTGTGACAAAGTAGGACCATTGATTAATGGGATCAATCAATCACTTTTGTTAAAGTAGATTTCACATTTTCAAATATGTTTCTTTCTCATTTCTCTTTGAATCTTGTGGCTACATTTGGTTCATGAAACACATATTCCTTAAAACATAATAGCCATAATATAATTAAGAACTTGATTTTAGTTTTAGGATAATTCATAGTCAATTATGTGTCATTTGTTGAACAGTGTATAAGGAGTGCTAGTATCTTCCTTACGTACAACTGAACTTTCGATTCCAACTTTGGTAAATGCAGACTAAGACTGCTGATTTCTTAACTTATGATTAGTCTAAAGACCAATCAACTAGTAACAATTATGTAAACTAAACACACTTAGGAAAATAATAGATTTGTAGCAACTTCATTGAATTTTAATATTATTATTTCTCATAATTTTGGACCATTTTCTGGGTCATTAGGACAACAACATAATTTTTTTTGATAAATTTCTAATTTGTTCAAATTTAAAATTACAAAAAATAAAAATAAAACAGAGTCCACATCAGTGGTTGGGCAAGGAAAACAACGCTAGAGGTTTCGAATGGCTAATGAGCAATGCCATTTTCAACATGAGTTGAATTGTGACGATTCCAATGTCATAAACAAGTCCAGACAGTGAGGACCTACTTTCAGGGCATCAGACTCCAATATATTTAGTGAACGAAAATTGTCAGGTCCAGACAATGAGAAACTATTTTCAGGGCATCAGACTCATATATATAATGCATGGTTCACGTTAGAAAAAAAAAAAATTAGACATCAACAATTTAGTTAACTGAGCTTATTGTTATGGTGTCAATTTTTATTTTTTTTTATTACGTAAAAGCTTCAACCATCAATGACCCTTTCGGACCTCCTAATACGACACCAAACCTACGCATCAATATCCTCCACCCCACGTCTCTCATGATGTCAATTATTGAGCTTATTGTTGATGGTGTCAATTATTTATTTTTGAGTATCTTGAATCACTCAATAAGTTTGAATTCTTTCCGAAATTGGGTTGCAAAGCATTTGATGATTTCTTCTTAGTGCTTTAGATGGGTCGATCATAGAAGTAAATACTTTTCATATAGACATCCTAATTTCTTCAGCCTTATATATATAAAATTGGATAAAATTTTTATTCTGTATAATGAGAAAATACAGGAAAAAATTTAAAATGTAGGGAATATAAATTTTTGCATTGAAAATAAGGAAAACAAAATAGGAAAAATAAAATAAAATAAATGGTCCAGCATCTTCAGTTTCAAACCTGCAAAAAGAAAAGAAAAAACCAACAATTAGACATGTGGAAAATGTGGAAAAAAAAAAGAAAAAAAAGAAAGAGGTGAGTTAATTTAAAGTAAATTTGATTGATTAAATTGGATGTTGATTGATCTAATCAATATTGTGGACGCCCTAATTTTTACCAGGTCTTTCTGAAAAGACTTGGGATAATAAAGTTGACTTTAAGTCCAAACACTGAGCCCCGATTTGTTTTCAATCAAGTCCTTCCCAAAATTTGAGTCCCGTTTAGAGTCCTAATCATTTCAAAATAGTTTGAAGAGTCCCGGTATTTTAGGAAAAAAATTGAGTCCCTTTACTATAGTTGTTTTTATAAAAAATTCTCTAATTCAAAGGTTGTAAAATAAATTGTGTTAAATTGAGCCCTTCTGACTTCAAAGTCAAAATTCCTCGGATAGGGTTTAATCTTAATTGTTCAGTTGAATTTCAAAAAAATCTAGTCCTTTTATTTCTTTCATTTTTTGGGTTTCTTAAAAGTAATGTTGACCCAATTTTCCTAGTATATATTCTTTTAGTTGCAAAATTTATCTTTTTTTTACGTGACATCCCACAATTTCAAAATAATTCCCTTATTAAGTGGTGTCTTAAAAACTTGGTTCTTATGATGAATTTCATAATTTAGTCATTTTTTTTTTTTTTGGTTGAAAATCGAGTTTTAAATTTTAAATTTGAGAAATTGAGTCTAAACGTTATGGCACTTGTGTGCACATTTTATAGGAATAGTTTGGATATATGAATTTTGAAATCTTTTAGTTGTTTGTTCAATATACAATGTTTGGGTACGCAACGTCTTGCTGCTATGTATTGTGCTTCTACTGTATGCTATAAGTTTTTTTCTTTGAGACCATGAACTAAAAGTGTCCTAGAAAATGACACTTCCACTTGTGCTTTCTATCTATTTTACATCCATCAATTCTGCATCAAAACGCTAATCATTTCAAATTCTATTTCCTTTGGTATACCATAACTAGTTCAAGTGTGCCTATATAATCTAAGAATTCTTTTAACCGCTGTTTTGTGTGATTACCTTCGAGCGACAGGGAACTAGCACGACTACATACGCTAAACATATATCCGTTTTACTTGCTATTAAATAAAGTAAGCTTCCTATCATACCTCGTTAATGTATATCGACTATGTCCCTTTTTCATCCCCCCTTTTTTTTTTGTCAAGACTAGTTGAAGTTCGCATAGATTTCCTATTAGTTTTATTTCTTCCATATCAATTTCTTTACTGTCTTGATATATTTAGTTTGTTTTATGAAAATTCTATTTTTTGCTTGTTTGATTTGTAATCCTAGAAAGTAATTTAACTCTCCCATCATGCTCATCTCAAACTCTTTTTGCGTAGACTTAGCGAATTCATTACACAAATCCTCATGAGTTGCTCCAAAAATAATATCATTAACATAAATTTGTACTATAAGCATGTCTTTGTTTTTAGTTTTTATAAACAAAGTACTATATATCTTTCCCCTTGAAAAATTGTTTTGAATTAGAAACTTGCTTAGCCTTTCATACCAAGCTCTAGGAGCTTGTTTTAATCCATATAAAGTTTTAGTTAACTTAAATACATGATCTGGATTTTTTGAATTTTCAAAACCTGGAGGTTGTTTTACATATACTTCTTCATTTATATATCCATTTATGAAAGCACTTTTTACATCCATTTGATATAATTTGAAGTCCTTATAGGCTGCATAAGCTAAGAGCATCCTAATTGCTTCCATTCTTGCTACGGGGGCAAAGGTTTCATTGTAATCTATACCTTAATCTTGATTATATCCTTGTGCTACTAACCTAACTTTATTTCTTACAACAACTCCATTTTCATCCTTTTTATTTCTAAACACCCATTTAGTACTTATGATTGATTTGTCTTTGGGTTTAGGTATAAGTTCCCACACTTGACTTCTTTCAAATTGATTTAGTTCCTCTTGCATAGTTATAATCCAAGAGTCATCTTTTAAAGCTTCGTCAATGTTTTTGGGTTCATCTTGAGATAAAAAGGCATAATGGTTGCAAATATTTTTTTAATGAGGCTCGAGTGGTTATACCTTTTGAAGTTTCTTCAAGTATTTGTTCTTTTGGATGACTTTTAGAATATTTCCATTCTTTAGGTAGTTCTAGATTTTCTATAATATTTTCATTTGAAATCTCATTAATATTTTCTTCCTTTATTTCAAGATCTTCTTCTTTTTGTGGAATATCTTCTTTTTCATCATTCTTATTTTCATTTTCATAAATGTTTGAATCATCAAATGTTATGTGTATTGATTCAATGATAGTAAGAGTTCTCCTATTATAAACCCTATAGGCTTTGCTATTTGTACAGTAGCCTAAAAAGATGCCTTCATCTGATTTTGCATCAAACTTTCCTAAAACATCTTTAGTGTTAAGGATGAAACATTTACATCTGAATACATGAAAATAAGAGATATTAGGTTTTCTTCCTTGCCATAGTTCATATGGTGTTTTATCTATACTTGATCTTATAGATACCCTATTTCTAATATAACATGTTGTGTTTATAGTTTCAGCCCAAAAGTATTTAGGTAAATTATTTTCGTTTATTATTGTTTTGCCATTTCTTGTAGGGTTCTATTTTTTTTTTCTACAACTCCATTTTGTTGTGGAGTTCTTGGAGCTAAGAAATTATGGTTTATTCCATATTCATTACAGAATTTATCAACCTCTTTGTTTCTAAACTCCCTACCTTGATCACTTCTAAAACTTGTTACATTATAGCCCTTTTCATTTTGTAATTTCTTACATAAGGTGATTAGCATGTCACAAGCTTCATCTTTATTTGTTAGGAATAATACCCAAGTAAATCTTGAATAATCATCCACTATTACAAAAGCATATTGTTTTCCTCCTAAGCTTAAGGTTCTAGTTGGTCCGAATAAGTCTAGGTGTAATAGTTCTAGTGATCTTTTAGTAGATATATACTTTTTTTCTTTTTAAAACTAGTTTTAACTTGCTTTCCCTTTTGACATGCGTCACATATCTTTTCTTTTATGCATTTGGTATTTGGTAATCCTTTTACAAGATATTTCTTTAATAATTTGGATAATAAGTCCATGCTAGCATGTCCTAACTTCCTATGCCATAGCCAACTTATGTCATTCATGGCTATCAAACAAGTTACATTTTGATTCGTAAGATTCTCAAGATTTATACAATAAACATTATTTATCCTAAGAGCTACAAATAAGATTTTACTTTTTTTGGGATTCTGAATAACGCATTTTTCTTTCTTAAAGGTTATTTCAAACCCTTTGTCACTTAATTGACTTATACTTAAAAGATTGTGTTTTAGACCTTCTACTAATAATACATTATCAATAGTAATAGAAGGTTCTTTACCTATTATCCCGATGCCAATGATCTTACCTTTGGCATTATCTTCGAAGGTGACATATCCTCCATCCTTTTGTTTTAGAGATGAAAACTTGGTCTTATCGCCGGTCATGTGTCTTGAACACCCACTGTCCAAGTACCACTTGTTCGTTGATGATGTTGTCTTAAAGCAAACCTACAATGGAGGATTCATTTTGTTAGTTTTTGGAACCCAAATTCTTTTAACTTTCTTTGTTTTGTTGTTAGTTCCATTATTGACTTTCCATTCTCTTTGTATTTTAACATACTTCATTTTTAGTGGGCAATCAAATATTACATGACCTTTGATCTTGCACATATAGCAAGTAGTGTGTTCATGTTTGTTGTGTGAGGAAGTGCTGGCATAGTGCTTGGCTTCTTTTAGAAAATATCCCATGTATAATTTTTTTTTTTTTTTGTTTTTGTTTTACCATTGTAGCCTATTCCTTCTTTATTCCCATGTAGCCTTTGCTGTCCAATCATTTTTTCAAAATTATCTTTCCCTTTTGTAAAAGTATATATAATTTGTTCTTTATCTTCTACTAATTTCTTTAGTTCATTTATTTCTTTATCCTTTCTATTCATGTTTTCTTTATGAGTTTTGCCTAATTCTTGAATTACTTTACTTACTTCTTCCTCTAATTTCTCAATACAAGAATGTTTTTCTTTTTCAATGGTTTTAAATGATTCAAGTTTCTTCAAGAGTTCTTTATTTTGATCTTTCAAGTTTATATTTCTTTTGGAAATTTTTATAAATCTTTTATGCAAGGAAAATAATACAGCTTGTAATTTTTTGTATAAGGGCATACTATCACATGACTCGTCATAAGATTCATTACTAGATTTTGTTGAAGAGTAGTAGGAATTTACCTCTTCATCATTCGCCGTGAAGCATACGTTTGCCATCTCTTATCCACTTGATTCGTTTTCAGTTTCGCTGGAGCTTGAGTCATCCCAAGTAGCCTTCATAGCTTCCTTCTTTTTCTTCTTGTCCTTTTTGAGCAAAGGGTAGTCTGGTTTCATATGTCCTGGTTTCTTACAATGATAGCATATAGGGGGTTCATTTTTACTTTTATTTTCTTTTCTACTTGATTCTACTTTTTTAATTTTTCTTTTTTTGAGCTTCTTAGGAAATATTTTATTCCTTCTATAAAACTTTCCTAGTTTCTTAGTGATGAATGCTAATTCATCTTGATCTAAGTCACTTGATTCACTTTCTTCTTCACTTGAGCTGTGGCTTGATGCTTTTAGTGCAATAGATTTCTTATGCTTTGGTTCAGGATTTCTTTCTTTTAGAGCCATTTCATAGGTAAGGAGTGATCCTATGAGTTCATCTATGGAGGTGGTCTTATGGTTTATTCCTTCGGTAATTGCTGTAGCCTTAGGTTCCCATATGGAGGGAAGGCCTCTCAAAATTTTCCTAATCATTTTGTAGGTGGTATAAGTTTTTCCTAAGGCACTTAAGGAATTAATTATGTGGGTGAATCTCGTGTACATACGTGATATCGATTCATCTGAATTCATCTTGAAAGCTTCATATTCGCTAGTTAACATGTATATTCCATTGTCCCTAACATCAATAGTTCTTTCATATGTAACTTCTAATTTGTCTCATATTTCTTTAGCTGTTTTACAAGCCATGACCCTATTGAATTTGTTAGCGTCTTGAGCACAATACAAAGCATTTATAGCACTTGAGTTTATTTGAAGCATCTTATAATCTGAATCGATCATATCCTTTTTCTCTTTTGGAATATGTTTTCCATCTATTATTTTGGTGGGAACAAGGTCTCCATCCACAACTACTTACAATGCTTTCCAATCCATGTGTTGGAGATAGATTTGCATTCTCTTTTTCCAAAAGGTGTAGTTGTGTCGACAAAAGATTGGTGGACGAGTTAAGGATTGGCCCTCTCCAAAAGGAGCTACTCCTATATTAGCCATTTAGATCTTTTTATTAGGAATTTTCTATAACTAGGCTCTAATACCAATTGAAATTAGGATAACTTCCCAAGAGGGGGGGGGTGAATTGGAATTTTAAAATTATTTCAATTTTAATTCTTTATTTTATATCAACAATCACAATAAGTAAATATAAAAAAAATTCAACCATAACCAATCAAGATAATCAAAAACTAAATTTTATATCAATAACCCTGTAAGGAATTGTAAAGCACGCTAAATTTATGTAAGCCCTGTGTTTATTCCAAACTCACAATTCTTCTTTGTGTTTAGCTTTTAAATAAACCTTCAGATTAATAATTTTATGTTGATAAACCAATGTAGACCCTTTCAGTTCCGCAATCAATACTGATCAAACCAAAAACAAATTATCCTCCGGTCTATTTAACAACTATACACTCAGAATCAACAATTTAAAACATACACGCAGGTTATATGTATTGCTGAAAAAGTAAAGAGTAAGGAAGAAGAGAGACACAAGATTTTATGAGGTTCGGCTTATACCCAGCCTACGTCCTCGCCTTTGGCAAACCACCAAAGGATTCACTAATTCAGTTCCATTGACGGGTGGAACAAATACCGATTACAAACACTCCTTCCGTTAGGTTAGAGCCCGCCTCTCCAAACGATATTTCCTCGTTTGGTCCAACGATTCTACAACTTTGAATGGTCTATGAATAAGAACCAAGATAAAGAAGAGTTTGTGTACAAGAAAAGACTCTCACAACAGAGTAGGTTAGTACAACATTCAGCACAATAATACTTCAAAGTAATTAAAATATAAAAGAATTTGAAGCTTAATACTTAATATAAATCACCAAGTATCTTCCAAAACTTAAAAGATTCTGACTTTGAAAGCTTTACTTTGGAGTTTGAATCAGTAGCAATTCAGAAGTTGAAGATGAATAAACACAAGAGAATTTGAGAGCCTTTTTGAGAATTTCGATTGCTGAGAATTTCTTGGTGTGTAAAAAATATTTGAAGTTTGGGGCTATTTATAGATGTTTAAGAGTAATTTCTTAGCCCCAAAGTTTCCTTGAAGTAGTTTCCAAGTTTTTCAAAATAATAGTATCCAAAAACTTCATTTAAAAAATCTTCCCGTTGAGAGTTTTTAAGCCAACGTTCGAGTGGCAATCGCCTGCCACGACTTGGCAGTCGTCCGTCATTGAAAAAACTCACAACATAGAACATTGGCAGTCGCCAGCTAGAACCAAGGTAGTTGCCTGGCATGACCACCAAGGCGCTTGGCATGTTTAGGCAGTCACTTGGCATGCTACTGTCCCTTTTAAAGATTCTTCACTTAATTTGGCAGTCGCCTGCCACAAGAGGACAGTCGCTTGGCCCTTTTGATTTTCAAAAACTCTTCTTTTTCAAAAACCTTTCTTTTCATTAATTTTAAAATATTCTTTAGAGTTTTCTTAAAAATATATTTATGAGTTTCTTTTTATTTTATGATAGCTTCAAATCAGTTTATACTTAAAATTAACTTGAAGTACTTACATTCAAAACATCCTTAAAAATTTAATCCTTTGTTCTTCAATCTTGTTCTTCCATCATCTTTGAGTTTTCGATCTTTTCTTTGAGCTATCATCAAGTTGTCTTTAATCCTCATGCTCTTCAAGATCTCTTTTTAATCCATAAGCTTTATCATCCTCTTGAACTTTGTCACTTCCTTTAAGCTTTGCCTTTTTTTTTTGAAAAACTTTCACTTGAACCACATTAAACATATCATGATTTGTTATCATCAAAATAAGAATTTCAAGCCTTATTAGGCCAACAAGCTTGCCTAATAAGGCTTGATCCTACCATCGCCGAAAATTGGATGCAGGAGATTGAAAAGGTGTTGGTAGTATTGTAGTGTACGGAGGAGCAGAGGTTCCTCTTTGCCGCCTATAAACTGATAGGGGAGGCCAAGAGGTAGTGGACTGATGTGAAACTCCTGGAGGAATAAAGGACGATGCCGATAGTTATGTCATGGGACTGATTTAAAGAATAATTCTTTGATAGATATTTTCTAACCACTCTTAGAGAGACCAAAGTGGAAGAGTTCCTGAATCTAAAGTAGGGATAACAGTTACTCCAACAGTATGCAGTGAGGTTCATAGAGTTGTTCCACTTCACCCTATATGTTGTTCCTGATGAAATAAAGAAGGCAAGATGATTTGAAATAGGATTAAGGTGTGAAATATACAAGTAGGTAGTAGTGTTGAAGATACAGGATTTTTCTGAGTTGGTCGATAGAGCAGCATTGGTTGAGGCTAGTAAGCGGATGGATGCAGAGGAGCTGGGATAGAAGAAAAGATCTACGCCTTCAAGCTTCGAGCAGGGATCAAGGTAGAGTTAGTGGAGGAGAGGAAACTATGGCAGAGGACCAAGGCAAGAGACTGGAGGCTGTGAGTTTCAGGCGGTGCAGAATTTCCCTGTCTATCAGACTTGTGGAAAGAGACACTTGGGAGAGTGTTGAGTGAGAAAAGCTATCTACTATCCGTACAATAGGCAAGGACATCTGGTGCGAGATTTCCCTTCACCACCTGGTACCACTCCTACTCCCAGACCTTACTGGGGAGGCTATCTGGTACCCTGTGGAGGCCAGCAGAGGAATGTAGCTCTGGCGAAGGTCAATGCTTTGATGCCTGAAGATACCGAGACAGCAGGCGACGTCACGACAAGTACCTTTAATGTTTTATCATATCAAGTAATTGTTTTATTTGATTTAGGTGCCACCCACTCCTTTATGTCTGCGGCCTATATTAAATTGTTTAGAAACGATACCCAGTTATTGGATGTAGAATTGTTAGTAGCTACACTGTCAGGGTCAGTGGTGTAATGTCGTAGGGTGCTTAGGGGTTATCCGATAGAAATTCAGGGAAAAGTGCCACCAACTAACCTTATTATGCTTAATATGCATGGATTAGATGAAATAATTGGTATGGAATGGGTGGCAATTGACTACGCTAATATTGATTATCATTTAAAAGAGGTAATTTTCAAACCACCGAGGAAGCGAGAATTCAGAATTGTGGGGTCGCAGGTGAATTCCCTACCTCAGTTAGTGTCAGCTATGCAAGCAAAAAGACTACTTTTCGACGGTTGTCAGGGGTTTATGCCCTTTGTAAAGAAGTTGTCAGGAAATGAGTTGAAGCCTAGCAATACACTAGTGGTGAAGGAATTTTTAGATGTTTTTCCAGAAGATCTACCTGGGTTGCCTCCCGATCGCGAGGTAGATTTCTCTATTGATCTACTTTCGGGGATGGAACCAATCTCTAAAGTCCCTTATCGAATGGCTCCAGTAGAATTGAGAGAATTAAAGGACCAGCTGTAGGATTTATTGAATAAAGGGTTTATCAGACCTAGCGTTTCGCCCTGGGGAGCACCAGTGTTATTTGTAAAGAAGAAAGACGGGTGTATGGGGATGTGTATTAATTACAGGGAGATAAACAAGGCAACCATTAAGAACAAGTATCCCCTACCCCATATAGATGACTTATTTGATTAGTTTCAGGGCACACAGGTCTATTCCAAGATCTATCTTAAGTCAGGCTATCACCAGGTGAAAGTAAAAGCAGAAGATGTCTCGAAAACAACTTTCAAGACCAGGTACGAAGATTATGAATTTCTAGTTATGCCATTTGGTTTGACGAATGCTCCTGTTGTATTCATTGATTTGATGAATAGAATCTTTCATCAGTATTTAGACCAGTTCATTGTAATTTTCATTGATGGCATACTGGTCTACTTGAGGAGCTTTGAGGAGCATGAGACGCACTTATGACTAGTACTTCAGATGCTCAGGGAAAAGAAATTGTATGCCAAGTTTAGCAAGTGTGAATTTTGGCTAGAGAAAGTGTCATTTCTAGGGCATGTTATTTCAGTGGATCCCAAAAAGATTGAGGCAATGTTGAATTGGGCTAGGCCAAATAATGTTCAGGAAATCAGAAGTTTCTTGGGACTGGCGGGTTATTACCATTGGTTTTTTAAGAGGTTTTCAGCTTTATCAGGACCTCTCATGGGTTTAACTAGAAAGAATGTTAGGTTTGAATGGGATGAGGATTGCGAGCAAAGCTTCCAGGAACTGAAACAAAGGCTTGTCACTACACCAGTATTGATCATTCTATCAGGGGGTGATGGTTATGTTATTTACAGTGATGCATCTTTAAAAGGGCTCGGTTGTGTATTGATACAACATGGTAGGGTTGTAGCTTATGCCTCCCGGCAGTTGAAAGAGTATTAAAAGAACTACCTTTCCTATGATCTGGTATTGGCTCCAGTAGTACACACGTTAAAAATTTGGAGGCATTCTTTGTACAGAGAGAAATGTGAAATATTTTCTGATAATAAAAGTTTGAAGTACTTTTTCACTCAAAAGAAGCTAAACATGAGACAAAAGAGGTGGTTGGAGCTTATTAAAGATTATGATTGCACTATCAGTCATTAAAGATTTGAGCAGGAAATTAGTGGGACCAATAATGGCAGCTATGAAGGTTCAGCATCCGATCCAAATGGATCTGGAGAGACTCGGTGTAGAATTAGTAGAGAGTGATTCTTAGACATTTATTGCCAACCTAGTGGTCCCTACAAGAAAGGATTAAGACCGTTCAGAGAGATGACGCAGAATTAGAAGAGTTGATAGCTAAGGTGTAGGATAGAAAAAGAGAGGAATTTAGTATTTCTGATGACAGGGCCTTGAGGTTCCATTCCAGGTTGTGCGTGCCTGCAGATATGGACATCAGGAGGACAATTTTAAAGGAGGCTCATAGGTCCTTATACACCGTTCATCTAGGTAGTACTAAAATGTATAGGGATCTATGAGAGTTTTACTGGTGGAGCGGCATGAAGAGGGAAATTTTTGGGTTTGTGCAGTAGTATCTGATGTGCCAACAAGGCTAAGCACCAGCGGCCGACGGGTCAATTATAGCCGCTTTACATCCCATAATGGAAGTGGGATCATGTATCAATGGCCTTCGTGACGGGTTTACCACCGGCACCGCATGGTCAGAATACTATTTGGGTGGTTGTTGATAGATTGACGAAGACCGCTCACTTCATTTCTATTAAAATCAACTACTCCATGGATAGACTAGCAGAATTATATATTCAGGATGTAGTACGATCACATGGTATTCCAGTGTGTATAGTATTAGACTGAGACCCATGTTTCACTTCACGATTTTGGAAGAGTTTGCAGGAGGCTATGTGATCTTAGTTATCTTTCAATACGATGTTTTATCCTTAGACGGACGACTAGACTGAGAGGATGATTCAGTTATTAGAAGATATGCTGCAGGTGTGCGTGCTAGATTGTGAGGGTAGTTGGACCTAGTATATGGCGTAGGTAGAGTTTGCATATAATAACAACTATCAAGCTAGCATTGGCATGGCACCTTATGAGGCGCTTTATGGTAGGAGGTGTTGTTCTCCTCTATACTGGATGAGATAGGTCATAGGCGAGTGTTGGGACTAGAAATAGTGCAGCAAGCCTACGACAAAATCTGGCTCATTAAAGAAAGAATTTGTGCAACTTAGAGTCGGTAGAAAAGCTACGCTGATACTCGCCACCGAAAGTTGGAATTTGAAGTTGGGGACCATGTGTTTCTGAAGATAGCACCGTTGAAGGGAGTTATGAGGTTTGGGAGGAAGGGTAAGTTAAGCCTTAGGTTCATTGGCCCTTTTGAGATACTTGAAAGAGTGGGGTTAGTTGCCTGCTGGTTAGCTTTGCCACTAGCTTTGTTCAGAATACATGACGTATTCCATGTTTTCATGTTGAGGAAATACATCCCAGATCCCTCCCACATGGTTAGTTATGCATAGTTGGAGCTCAAAAATTCACTAACTTATGAGGAGACACCAGTGTAGGATTTGGACATAAATGAATAGGAATTGCGCAGTAAGAAAATTCATTAAATATAAGTCCTATGGAGAAATCATGTGGTGGAAGAAGCCTCTTGGGAGTTGGAAGAAGAAATACGACAAAAATACCCGCACTTATTCAACGGAGATCAGCACTAGGTATATGAGTAAAGTAAATGTAGTATGGGTTAATATTATGAAAAGCTAGATTATTGACTCTACGAGTCCAATCTGGTTTTGATAATGACAAATCACTTGGTATTTGATCTGTGCATTGAGTTTGTGAGCAGGACCTATATTAAGTATGCACAGAAGGATAACGAGTCATAGAAGCCTTAAAGTAAAGCATACAAATCTTGGCAAGATCTATGGAACTCAACAAGTACGAGAATCAAGATGCAAATGGAAAAGTTCAAGAAAATCTTGGGAATGGGTACTTAGACCTCATGTATTTACATTTTCATATGATTTAATTTGAGGTTTAACATATACCCTATAATGACTTTAGGACTCATGCATTTCATGAACATCATTAGGGGACATTCATGGACTTATAAATATTGTTAAAATCTTGGAAAATTTTTTTATGAAAAAGCTAAGAAAGAGAGCAAAGCAGATTTTTAAATTAGAAAATAAAAATTCAGAAAAGGGCACTTTGGTAGCCTAAACTCAACTTCAGTCACCTGAAGAATTTCTTTAGGAGCCTGAAGATTAAGTTTGGTAGCTTGAAGAATTAATGGGAAACAAAGAACCTGGCTAAGGGACTTAGGTTTCCTAAACTTGGAACTTCGGTCGCCTGAGGTTACCACTTTAGGAGCCTGAATCCCACTTTGGTTGTCTGAACCTGCGGGAACATTAAAAAATCAGATTTTTATTAAAAGGACTCGCGCGCTATCTCTTTAATCCAACAGTTGAGATCATATATAAGGGTAAGACACTATATATACTGAATATCTAAACCCTAATACATTAGCTAAAACCAAAGAGAAGATCAACGTAAAGAGAAGAATACATATTATTGAAAGAATATTGAGAAACTTGCTTTTATTGCTATACGATTGCCTACACTTCAACTTCAACTCATCAAGCTTGGGCAAATCAACTCAGAATCTCGAAGGAAACTCGTTTACTCATCTGGTTTTTCATTCTAGTATAGAGTTTTGATCATTCAAGTTAATATTTTCAAAAGTTTCTCATCTCATCACTTGTTATTGGATATCGTTAGAAAAATTGATCTTGAGTGTGCATATACATATAAAGATTGCTTTTGACAAGATCATTACTTAAGAAAGTTTTAGCTATTAGTTAAGTTTTAGCTATTAGTTGACTAGTTTTTTGATTCAAGAGTATATATATATATTTTTCATAGAGCTTATCATTGCAAAATATACTTTGGAATATTTGTTAAGAAGTTGATCTTGAGTGTGCATATAGTAAATCATTTTTGAGAAATTTACCACTTGAGAAGAGCTCTAGTTGTTGATTAAATACTTTTGGTTCAAGTGAGTTTTCATTCCAAAACTTGATATTTTAATATTACAAATCTACTTATTTGAATATTCTAGTTGTTCATAAGGATATATTATTGAAGGATATTCTATGAAATATATTACATTAGGGCTTTGATCTTTGGTATACATATCATATATATATATATATATATATATATATTTGCATATTACAAAGATCTTTTTATGATTGAATATTTGAAAGAAAGCGTTTTGATCTTGATTGATCTAATATTTAAGATAAAGTTTTTGAATAAGTTCACATAAGATATAATTGTTCATTTTCGCAAAGTGAACTAGAACCCTGATATTCTCCAAAGTGTTTAAATATATCATTACTTGGGAGTTTTTAGTTAAAAAGGGAAATTGTGTATTGAAACATATCATTCATAAACGATTGTATCATTTCATTCATATTGAGCTTCAAGTTTCATCATATGATTATGTGCGAGGACTTTGAACTGTACTCACTAACTTTGTTAGAAGCAACATTAGGTGTTTTGCAGATTAAATTGTATTCAAGGTTTGGTTTGTGAACTGGGTTTGAGGAGAGAGTTGTATCTCTTGCAAGTAGCGGATTAGGAGGAAATTGTACCTCTTATGAGCAACGGAAAAGGATGGAACTGTACTTCTTGTAAGCAGTGGATTGTAAGGGAAGCTCCGTTCTAATTTAAGGAGCAGGGATTTTAGTGAAATCCTTGAGTGGGTTGCTCAAGGCGAGGACGTAGGCTAAGTTGGCTGAACCTCGTAAAAATTGCGTTTGTCTTCTCTCTTCCCTTAACTCTTTACTTTCCGTACTACATTATATTATTTGCATTGCATGTGGATGTTGAATTAATTTACACACAATTAATTGGGTAAAAGGAACTCATTGATAAAATCAATTTAATTCAGTCATAAATTCCAGCAATTGATTTGTTAAAAATAAAAATATGGATTAAGTGGTAAATAGGTTCAAAGAATTTTTTGAAATACCCAATTCAGCCCCCCCTCTTGGGATTACACCTTAATCAACAAAAATGATATATGTATGAGTAGTATTGTAGGTTATAGAATAGGTAGTATTTTGGTTTTGGGGGAATTTTAGTTTATATATTTGTAATCTCCTAGGACCCTGAATGTAACCATGATATTCTTCCGCCACAAGTGAGGGTAAGTAATAAACTAAGTAGCTCATTTTCTTTTAAGGACGATGTCAATACAGATAGTAAATTTCGAGGGAGAAATTTTTATGAGGGGAGAATGTAGAGACCCAAAGAATTATAGTAATTAAATAATAAAAGAAACGAGAGAAAGAATTTTAAAAGGGATTTCAGCAGGGTCTCGTTGACTAGTGAAGAAGTGCTCGTCGACGAGCAGGGCTCTTGGGCTCATCGACGAGGACGCATGTCTTGTCGATGAGAACATACCAAGAGACTATTTTCAAGGCCTAAAACTCGTTGATGAGGAGTAAGTATTTTGTCGAGGAGCTATCTTCAGGTACTCGTCGAGGAGCCATCTTTAGGTACTCGTCGACGAGGTGATGTGTCTCGTCGACGAGTCTAAATTCTATAAATATACCTACTCTGGATTTTCAGCATTAAAAATTTTAGGAAAACCCTCCCTCTCTCTCTCTCTCTCTCTGACGTATCTCTCACCTTCTCTCTTTGATTCCAGCTCCATTCTTCGCCGGTTCAACGATCCGAAGCTACAACGCTACTCTTTGGAGTAGATCGTCGGTTAGACCAACTTGGGCACCATCCCAAATTTTGGGTAAGTTTATTATTTTAAGTTTTATTAGGTTTTTGGTGTTTCTGAACTGAGGAGAATATATTAGGAAAGATAATACTGAAGTTTTGTTGGAGGAAAATATAATTTCAGAGCGTTGAGCTGGGAACAATATGGGTGCAGCATAGGTTGATTTATGGAGTTTTCAGTAAGCTAGGTAAGGGGAGTCAGTATTTTTCATTAAATTATTTACCATATTACAACATTTATTTTCAGAAATTATGTATGGATTAGCAAAGTATTTGGGAATACTGTAGTTGAACAAAAAAATGGATTTTAATATTATTTATCAGGAAATATGATTTTAGATCAGGTTTTATGTTTTAAACATTGTTCATATTTGTGTGGCATGAGTATAATTTCCATGAAAATATCTTATATCGGAATATTGTGAATTTCCAAAAATAAGCATGTTTTCTTAGTTTTTAGGAAAACCATGAAAACAGTACGAGAACTATGTTTAAAGTATGTTATTGAAACAGTGGCATAAGGGCCGTGGTTTTATACGATATATTATGTTGACGTAAGGGCCATGGTTTTACATGATATACTATTGCCAGTGTAAGGGCCATGGTTTTGCATGTTATAATATGCTGGCGCAAGGGCGGTGATTTACATAATATGTTGTGCAAAAATTTATGAAAATATTATCATGATAGATATTATTATGAAATAGCCATGTATCTTTGTATGAAACTTACTATATGCTATTAGAACACTGACGACTTGGTTTAGGCTTTCATGAAGCACGATATCGTACCTATATGTTCACGATCATGTATGTAACGACCTGCTTAACTTACCACATAATCAACCATATTAAAAATCATTTAATTAAAACATAATAAAGTCAACCCGAACCCGTGGGTAATGGGGACACACCTGTCATACACCACAGAAACCTAAGTAGCAGTAAATATAAATTTCATACACTCAACCATAAAATACAATATACCAGAGTTTCTACAGTCCACCATATACAGTTTAAATATTCATTCCTAAAAATCATCAAAAGATATAACTAGGATCTAATACTTAAAACCTACTAACCCTAGTTCAAAATACTCGCCTTCCTAGCAGGGTTGTAATCACTGCCTCAACGGTGGCCTCAGATCGTCGGTCTTTCTGGGTTTCCTAAAATAGTTTAAGCTGGGGTGAGACACCTCTCAATAAGGGATATAAACTAAATACAGTTAGGTGCTATAATAAATATACAGTACATATTGCATACTTAAAAACATTAATAAAATCATAGCTGAATAACATACAATCTCATAATTATACTGAATCATACTGTTCATAAAATCATTTGATATAACTAGTAATTCTAAAATTTACCTAAGATGAATAGCTAACTGATGTCATGTATTACCCCCCATGACGGGGTGTGTAGCCCGAAGGCAAGACCCGACAATGGCTGGCTGACCACTGCCAAGTCAAAAATTCCTATAGGAACGATGGGCCCACCACACCCTAGTCTGGACTGCCAGGTGGACGTCTACAACTCTACACTGAAAACCACATCGAATATCCATCTCCCACCCCCTCTAATAGTAGGGGCGGTTAGCACAAGTTTGAACTGAATTGAACTGTATAGCTACGGTACCGTGCTCCTGAACTGATCTAAACTATCATCCGGATTCTGATAATATATAATACATGATAATATACTATTTAATGTAAATATATTGATAGCATTTTTGGATTTCTAAAATAACATAAATAATTACAGCCTTGCGCTGAACATAACATACATACTGATCTGAGTAAATGTATTATTTATTATGTATTCTGAAATCATAATGTACTGCATTATCCTATTATTTCTAAAAATCACTGAAACATGTTTTATCTGTAAAATTGACTTAACATAATACAATATGCATGAAATAATATTCATGCCACACAATACTGAATAAAGTTATATATTCTGTTCTGAAATCATATTTCTTTACATTTCATATTAAAATATACATTCATGTATAACAGCAGTATTTTCCCAAATATACATTTTCTCAATAATACTCATTTATAATACATGCTTTCTAAACTTAAATATGCTAATAAATAATAATAATTTTCTTTAAAAATTACTGCTTTAGTTTATTTCCTTACCAAACTACTGAAAGACCCCTACAGTGTCTAGTCCTACACCCACAGGTTTCCCTATTCAACACTCTGAAAACAATATCTTCTAAACAAAACTTTAGTATTTCTTCTAGTACTACATTTTATACAACTGTGGTAAAGCCAAATATTGAATAAAAAGTTTTACCTTGAATTTCGAATGAAATCCAATTTAATCCCACCAACGATCCCCTCTAGCAGACTTGAAGAGAACTTTAGCAGGAGTGTCATGGTGGCCTCAAATCGTTGAACTGACAAGAATCTGGCCCAAAATCGTAGAGAGAAAAAGAAGGGGATAAACAAGAGAGAGAGAGAGAGAGAGAGAGAGAGAGAGAGAGAGAGAGGAGGGTTTGCGCGTGAAAATTCTGCATAAAATTCGAGTTTAGGCTATTTATACACTGGCCTTCGTCAACGAGGCCATGAAGGAAGTTTGTCGACGAACACTTATCCCTCGTCGATGAAAATCAGAGTTGAGAAATAGCCTCTCGTCGACCCCACTAAGTGTGTTTGTTGATGACCCCACTAGTGCGTTCGTCGACGAGACCCCTGTTGAATTTTAATTAAAATTTCTTCGGTCTCTACATTCTCCCCTCCTTATAAAATTTTTTCCTCAAAATTTACTATCCATACGATTCACCATCCCTTTAAAGAAAACAGTCTACTTATTTTATTACTTACCCTCACTTATGGTGGAGGAATACCGTGGTTACATTCAGAGTTCTTAGAGATTACATATATAAAATAAAAATTCTCCCAAAACTAAATTACTACTTACTAACTAATGACTAACCTGCAAAAGAAATATTACACAATTACTTCCACTTTACCTGATTATAACTGAACTTCACTAAACAATTGCAGATATTTTTGCCTTATCTGTTCCTCGAGTTCCCAAGAAACTTCTTCTATTGCATGATTTCTCCACAAAACTTTTACCAAAAGAATCTTCTTATTACGTGATTCCTGTTCTTTCCTGTCCAGAATCTGTACTGGTTCTCTTCGTAAACTAGTGAATCACTAAATTCTAATTCACCATAATTGATTATGTGAGAAGGGTCTGGGACATATTTCCTCAATATAGAGACATGGAATACGTCGTGTTCCCTAGATAACACAAGTTGTAAAGCTAACCTGTAGGCAACCGTCCCCACTTTTTTTAGGATCTCAAACAGGCCAATGAACCTAGGGTTAAGTTTACCTTTCCTTCCAAATCTCGTAACTCGTTTTAACGGAGCTATTTTCAAAAACACATGATCACCAATATCAAATTCCAATTTCCTGCGGCAGTTATTGGCGTAACTCTTCTATCGACTCTGAGTTGCACTGATTCTATCTCTGATGAGTCGAACCTTATCATATGTTTGCTGTACTAAATCTGGCCTCACAACACGCCACTCACCCATCTCATCCCAATATAAAGAAGAATGACATCTCCTACCATAGAGCGCCTCAAATGGTGCCATGCCAATGTTGGCCTGATAACTGTTATTGTATGCAAACTCCACCAGCGACATAAACTGAGTCCAACTACCCCCAAAGTCCAGCACACATGCTCGAAGCATATCTTCTAATATTTGAATCGTCCTCTCAATCTGCCCGTCCGACTGAGGATGGAACGTCGTGTTGAAGGATAACTGAGACCTTAAAGCCTTTTATAAGCTCCTCCAAAAATGTGACGTGAAACGTGGGCCTCAATCTGACGCTATAGACACTAGAACTCCATAAGAATGGACTATATCATGAATATAAATCTCTGCTAGTTGGTTAAGGGTGTAGTTGATCTTTATAGGAAGGAAATGGGTTGTCTTAGTCAAATGATCTATAATCACCCAAATCGCATTCTGGCCATGCAATGCTTACGGGATCCCTGAAACTAAATCCATGGATATATGATCCCATTTCCACTATGGGATAAAAAGTGGCTGCAACTAACCTGCTGGCCTCTCGTGCCCAGCTTTTACCTGGCACGTCAAACACTGAGTTACATACTCAACAATCTCCTTCTTCATACCACTCCACTAATAAGACTCTCGCATATCCCTATATATTTTCGTATTGCCGGGATCAACTGTGTATAAAGATCTGTGAGCCTTTTATAGAATGGTCTTTTTTATGTCAACATCAGTAAGAACACATAGTCTAGAACAGAACTGTAAAGCTCCGTCATCTGTAATACAAAATTTCTCTCCCTAACCACTTTGTACTCAGATAAATACCTCTGCTAATTCTGGATTGTCTTTCGGAGTAGCTTTAATCCTTTCCTGCAGAGTAGGCTGCACCACTAAACTGGCAATACATGTCTGAGGATCACTCTTGACGAACTTTATGTTGAGTCTCTCCAAATCCATCATGATCGGATACTGAATCTCCATAGCGACCAATGCTGGCCCCACAGATTTCCTACTCAATGCATCAGCTACCACGTTTGCTTTTCCTAGGTAACTGATAGTGCAATCAAAATCTTTAATAAGCTCCAACCATCTTCTCTGCCTAATGTTTAGTTCCTTCTAAGTGAAAAAGTACTTTAGACTCTTATGGCTGGAGAAGATTTCGCATCACTCGCCATACAGGTAAAGCTTCCAAATCTTTAGTGCATGTACTACTGCATCCAATTCAAGATCATGGGTAGGGTAGCTCTTTTCATACTTTTTCAACTGCCTGGAAGCATATGCTACCACTCTACCATACTACATCAATACACAGCCAAGTCCCTTTAAGGACGCATCACTGTGGATAACATATCCATCACTCCCTGACGAGATGATCAGCGCACTGTCATTTTGTTGAGGGATTCTCAGCGTTATCAGGGTCTCTGCCGTGACAAGCCTTTGCTTCAATTCCTAGAAACTCTGCTCACAACTATCATCCAATTCAAACCTGACATTCTTCCTAGTCAATAACGTCAGAGGCCCTGATAACGCTGAGAATCCCTTAACAAAACGATGGTAATAACCAACCTGCCCCAAGAGACTCTTGATCTCTTGGACATTCCTCGATCTAGCCTAATTCACTACCATATCAACTTTACTAGGATCCAAAAAAATTTCATCCCCCGAGACGCCCCAAAAACACAACCTTCTCGAACTAGAATTCCCATTTACCGAACTTGGCATACTACTTCTTTTCCCTAAGCGTCTGTAAAACCTACCTCAAATGTGTCTCATGCTCCTCGTAACTCCTTGAATAGACCAGTACATCATCAATAAAAACAACAATAAACTAGTCCAAATATTGGTGAAAGATCCTATTCATCAAATCCATGAATATTGCAGGAGCATTCGTCAGACCAAAAGGCATAACAAGAAACTCATAGTGTCCATACTTGGTCCTGAAGGCCATCTTTGATACATCTTCTACCCTTACCTTTACTTGATTGTAGCCTTATCTAAGGTCAATCTTAGAATACACCCATGTACCCTGAAGCTGATAAAATAAATCATCTATACGGGGTAAAGGATACTTATTCTTGATTGTCACCTTATTAATTTCCTTATAGTCTATACACATCCTCATGAACCCGTCTTTCTTCTTCACAAATAATATTAGAGCTCCCCACGGAGATACACTAGGTCATATAAAACCCTTATCAAGCAAATCTTGCAACTGATTCTTTAGTTCCGTCAACTCTGTTGGCTCCATTTAGTAAGGTGCTTTAGAGATCAGCGTTGTACTTGGAAGTAGATCAATAGGGAAATTTACTTCACGATCAGGTGGCAAGTCTAGTAGCTCATCTGGAAAAACATCTGTAAACCCTTTTACTATTGGCGTACTAGTGAGCTTCAATTCATTCCCTGACATTTCCTTTACAAAGGCCACGAATCCCTGACAATCGCTCACAAGCAGTCTCTTCGCCCGAATAGCTGAAACCAACCGAGGTGGGGATTGCACTCAGGACCCTACAAACCTAAATTCTGGTCTTCCTGGAGGTCTGAATATCACTTCTCGTGAATGGCAATCTATACTAACAAAATTAACTACTAGCCAATCCATGACGAATATGACATCAAACCCGTGTATATCCAGTACTACCAAATCAGCAGATAAAATTTTCCCCTGAATATCAACTGGAAAATCTTGGAGCACCCTACTACATCTCACTGCTGACCCGGTCAGTGTAGTCACTAACAATTCAATGTATAATAACTATGTTTCAGCCCCTCACAATTTAATGCACTTCATAGACACGAACGAGTGTGTGGCTCCGGAATGAAATAATATAATAACTTTAAATGAAAGCATACTAACCATACCTGACACCATGTCACCGACTATCTTAGCATCACCCGGCGTCAAAGCAAAAACTCTGGCTGGAACCATATTCCTCTGCTGGCCTCCACATGGCACTTGATAGCCTCCCCGAGCAAGTCTAGGAGCAGGAGCAACTCCAATCTAAGCCTTACAATCCCTCATCATATGCCTTGGCTCCCCACATCAAGAGCAGATACCTCGCTTGGGACGACACTCACCTGGGTGTCTCTTCCCATAAGTCGGGCAAGCTAAAAATGGTTGTACACCTTGAAAACCACAATTCCCTGTCTCCTGTCTCTGATCCCTGTAATAGCCACCTCTCTTCCATGAACCACGACCGGACCCTTGCTAGGAACCATAAGTGTGGATCTCTTTCTTTGTCTCTGCTCCTTAGCCTCCAACCACTCTCCAACTTCCGCCATAGTTGCCCTATCTACCAGCTCGGTAAAATCTTGCAATTTTAGTATTGATAGTTGCTTATATAATTATCTCCTCAAACCTCTTTCAAACTATCGTACCTTTTTTGCTTCATCTAGAATAATGTATGGGGCGAAGTGAGATAGCTCAATAAACCTCGTCGCGTACTACTGCACTATTTGCTGTCCCTATTTCAGGTTCAGGAACTCCTCTATCTTGGCTTCTCTAGACGAGGCAGGAAAATATTTATCGAAAAAATATCTCCTTAAACTGATCCCATATAATCTCTGTAGGCACTTTTCTATACTATTATAGGAGTTTCACTATCGTCCACCATCTCTCAGCCGCTCCTGCTAGTTATATGCAGCGAACAACATCCTCTGCTCCTCAGTGCATTATAGCACTACAAATACTTTTTCAATCTCCTACACCCCATTTTTGGCGATGACAAGATCAGTTCCTTTTGATATAGCCGGAGGGTTCATCTTAATGAACTTCTTAATTGAACTGTCGTGGCCTACAGACAGACCACCCTGCTCTCTAGAATTCCTCGCAATTTTAGCCGTAACTTGTTGTGCCATACTGTGCAGTACTGCATTTGAATCACCACCCATAGTGCCTGAGGGCCCAGGTCCCTCATTACCACTGGCATAGGCGCTACTACCTCTAGGGTCCATCCTATAAAATAATAAACGTAGCTAAGGAACCTACTACGATCGCATATCATCTAACTAGTATATTGTATCCTTAACTAATTCATCACCCCTGATCTTAATTCAAGATTCAATCCTGCAACCTAGATACCCAAACCGATGATAGTTTACCATGACTTTTCTGAAGTCGTCACCCTAGGAAATACACACAAACCATCACGGAAGTCCTGCATCTAGACTACAAAACCAGACCTCAAATTCTCCTATCCTATACTCTGGCATTATTACTGTTGCATTCAAGAGTCTACAAAACCTAGCAACCTGGCTCCTATACCAAACTATTAGGACCTGCTTAACTTACCACATAATCAACCATATTAAACATCATTTTCTTAAAACATAATAAAGTCAATCAACCCGAACCCGTGGGTAATGGGGACACATCTGTCACACACAGTAGAAACCTAAGTAGCAGTAAATATATATTTCATACACTCGACCATAAAATACAATATACCAGAGTTTCTACATTCCACCATATACTGTTTAAATATACAGTCCTCAAAATCATCAAAAGATATAACTAGGATCTAATACCAAAAACCTACTAACCCTAGTTCAAAAGACTTACCCTCCTAGTGGGGTGGTAATCACTGCCTCAATGGCAGCCTCGGATCCCCGGTCTTTTTGGGTTTCCTAAAATAGTTTAAGCTGGGGTGAGACACCTCTCAATAAGGGACATAAACTAAATACAGTTGTGTGGCAACATGAATATTTAGGTGCTATAATAAATATACAGTACATATTGCATGCTTAAAAACATTGATAAAATCATAGCTGAATAACATACAATCTCATAACTATATTGAATCATACTGTTCATAAAATCATTTGATATAACTAGTAATTCTAAAATTTACCCAAGATGAATAACTAGCTGATGTTATGTTTTACCCCCCAAAGGCGAGACCCGACAATGGCTGGCAGACCATAGCCAAGTCAAAAATTTCTATAAGTACGATGGGCTCGCCACACTCTGGTCCAAACTTCAAGGTGGACGTCTACAATTCTACACTAAAAACCACATAGACTATCCATCTCACACCCCCTCTACAAGCAGAGGCGGTTAGCATAAGTCTGAACTGAATTGAACTGTATAGCTACAGTACCGTGCTCCTGAAACTGATCTAAACTATCATCCGGGTTCTGATAACATATAATACATGATAATATACTGTTTAATGTAAATATATTTATAGCATTTTATGATTTCTGTAATAACATAAATAATTATGGCCTTACGCCGAATACATGCATAACTGTGGCCTTGCGTTGAAAATATGCATAATCCACGGCCTTGCGCTGGATATCAATCACGGACTTGCGCCGAACATAACATACACACTGATCTGAGTAAATGTATTATTTATCATGTATTTTGAAATCATAATGTACTGCATTATCCTATTATTTCTAAAAATCACTAAAACATGTTTTATCTGTAAAATTGACTTAACATAATACAATATGTGTAAAATAATATTCATGCCACACAGTACTGAATAAAATCATATATTCTGTTCTGAAATCATATTTCCAGACATTTCATATTAAAATATACATTCCTGTATAACAGCAGTATTTTCCCAAATATATATTTTCTCAATAATACTCATTTATAATACATGTTTTCTGAACATAAATCTCCTAATAAATAATAATAATTTCTATAAAAAGTACTGCTTTATTTTAATCCCTTACCTGACGACTAAAAAGCCCCTATAGTTTCTAGTCCTACACTCGCAGGGTTCCCTGTTCAACACCCTAAAAATAATATCTCCCTGAACAAAACTTCAATATTTCTTCCAATACTATATTTTATACAACTATGGTAAAGCCAAATATTGAATAGAAAGTCTTACCTTTAATTTGGGATGAAATCCAAGTTAATCCCACCAACGATCCACTCCAGCAGACTTGAAGAGAACTTTCCCACGAGTGTCGTGGTTTCCTCGAATCATCGAATCGGCGAGAATCCGGCCCGAAATCTTAGAGACAAGGGGAAAAGGACGAACAGGAGAGAGAGAGAGAGAGAGAGAGAGAGAGAGAGAGAGAGAGAGAGAGAGAGAGAGAGACGAGGGTTTGCGTGTGAAAATTCTATAAAAAATTTGAGTTTTGGCAATTTATACACTGGCCTTCGTCGACGAGACACGTCACTTTGTCGACAAGGCTACAAAGGAAGTTCGTCGATGAAAACTTATCCTTCATCGACAAAATTCAAAATTGAGAAATAGCCTCTCGGTATCTTCTTGTTGACAAGACGCACCCCCATCGACGACCCCACTAAGCAACTTTGTCGACAAACACACTACATTCGTTGTCGAGACCCCTATTGAATTTCAATTAAAATTTCTTCGGATCTCGATAATGTATATGTTAGTGCTACCACACGTCGTAAACAATTGTGAGAGAACGACAATCGATGTGGTTTTATGGTAGTGCAGGCGTCTGTTTGGTAGTCCGGACCAAAAGGGGCATATCTATCATACTTACAGACTTATGTTGATCTAGTGTGGTCGGGTAGCCATTCTTAGGTCCCACCTTCAAGCCGCACAACCTAGTCATGTGAGGGTAAGACATGACACCAGCCAACTATCCATTTAGGGTGTTATTTATTGTAAACAAAAATACTTATGTTGCCACACACTGATGTTATTTTATTTCCCTTACTGAGAGGTGTCTCACCCCAGCTATATAAACATTTCAGGTGACCCAGATAGAAGAGCCGATAAAGCTTCGCAGCGTTAGAGGTCGATTGCCCTATCTTGTCAAGAGGGTAAGTTGTTATGCTAGGGTCTGATGAATTTTTGGGTTATGACCCTAGGGCACTCTTTGGTCCTTTTGGGATGTGTATATGTGTATAATAGGTATGGTAGAACTCTGGAATTGTGTTGGTTGGATGATTTGATATATATATATATATATATATATATATGATTTTATATTTTCCACTACTTAGGTATCTGAGTTATATTTCAGGTTTATCCCCGATACCCATGAGTCCAGGTTGATCATTTTTTATCAGCTGAAGAGGATATCAGGATAATCATATTAAAAGTTATTAGAGAAAATTTTTTTTGGTAGAATAGGCAGGTCGTTACAGCAGTGGTGTATGCTCCTAAGATTTGGAGACATTATCTATATGTTGGGAAATATGAGATTTTTACGGATCATAAAAGCTTAAAGTATTTCTTTACCCAGAAAGATTTAAATATGTGGCAGAGAAGATGGTTTGAGCTTATCAAGGATTATGATTATACTATCAGCTACCACCCAAGGAAAGCAAATGTGGTGGCTGATGAACTAAGTAGGAAAACAGTAGGAGCAGTGGTGTCAGCAGTAAAGATTCAGCGCCTTATCCAGATTGATCTGGAGAGACATGGAGTAGAGATAGTAGAGAGTGATCACTAGGAATTAATTGTTAACTTGGTGTTACAACCTACATTGCAAGAAAGGATTAAACTTGCTCAGAGAACTGATCTAGAACTAGCAAAATTGATAGAGAAAGTGCAAGATAGGTAGGAAGAAGAGTTCAGTATATCAGATGAAGGGGCCCTGCGATCCATACCAGATTATACGTTCTTGCAAATGTTCAAATCATAAGAGTTATCATGGAAAATGCTCACAGATCCCTATACACCATGCATCTAGATAGTACTAAAATGTATCAAGATTTACGGAAATTATTCTAGTGGAGCGGCATGAAGAAGGAGATTTCTGAATTTGTAATGCAATGCTTGACGTGGGAGATCAGGTATTTTTGTAGGTAGCTCCACTGAGAGGAGTTATGAGTTTTGGGAAGAAGGGTAAATTGAGCCCTAGGTATATTGGCCCATTTGAGATACTTAAGAGGGTGGGGTCAATTGCATACACGCTAGTTCAACTACCAGCTCTGTCTAGAATACACGACATATTTCATGTTTCCATGCAAAGAAAATACATCCTAGAGTCATCCCACGTAATCAGTTATGCAGAGATAGAGCTTTGGGATTCACTAGCATATGAGGAAGCATCAGTGCAAATCTTGGACAGGAAGGAACAGGAATTACGTACCAAGAAAATTCAACTAGTAAAAGGTCTGTGGAGGAATCATGACATAGATGAAGTTTCGTGGGAGCTTGAGGAAGAAATTAGACAAAAATACCAACATCCATTTAATGAGTATAGTATTAGTCAATATTATTTAAATAAAATTAATTTTGATTTATTAAGTACAAAGTGATGAATGTGTAGTTGTATTTTAGGTTATAAGGTATTTAGTATTTTGGTTTTGAGGGAATTTTATTTTATGGGTCTATTTGTAATCTCCCATTACTGTCTATGTAACCACGGTATTCCTCTGCCATAAGTGAGAGTAATTAATAAAATAAGTAGCCCATTTTCTTCAATGGATGGTGTTCAATACAGATAGCAAAGTTCGAGAATGAAATTTTATAAGGAGGGAAGAATGGAGCAACGAGGTTATTTATGGAAATTAAATAATATAGAAATGAGAGGAAAAGGAAATTTTAAAGGGGGATGCAACAGAGCTTCGGCGTTCGTCAACGAACAGTCTTCTTGGGCTTGTCGACGTAGATGCGTGTCTTGTCGACGAGAGTTTTTCGAGGGGTTGTTTTCAAGGCCAGAAACTCGTCGACGAGGGTCAAGTGCTCGTCAGTGAACTCCCTTCTTGGACTCGTCGATGAGTTGACATGGCTCATTGATGAGGCCACATGGCAAGAGGACTATACATAGCGAAAATGATATTTCAGCGGAGAAACTTAAATTTTTCCTCTTTATTCTCTCTTTGGCTCGACTCCTCTCCCTTTCTCTCTAGATTTTCGACTCTGATTCTCCCCAGTTTCATGACAAAAATCCACCACGGTGATCCTGGGGAGATTCTTTACTACTGAGCTAAAATTGAAATTCGATTTGGGAAGTTTAGGAACCATCCCAAAATCAGGATAAGTGGATTTTTAGGTATTTCCAATATTACCAGTTTTATCTGAGCTTGGATTTTGTGTTGTAAGGGTATATACTGATGTTTTATGGAATAAAATTAGGGTGCTATTTTTTTAGGGCTTGGGTGTTTTTTGGGACCCGCAGACATGGGTTGAGAAGCCCAGCAGATATTTTTCTAGGAGCCCAGGTATATTAAAGTTTAAAAAATTGTAAATAGGCATGTTCAGAAAATATGAGTGGATAATTTTCTTGGGAAATTCAATGATTCACTGAGAAATTTGTATAAATTATTGTAGGATTTTAAGATTGGTATGCCGAAGGTGTGAGGGTAGAGTTGGAGGTGAGCTTCCCAGCCAGATAGGTAAGGGAAATATGCTATGCTAAGAAATTCAGGAATTTTATCAGTAAAATATGGTATTTGTTTAACAAGGTATATAATATTGATTATATAGCTTCATGGATTTAAAAACATGTGTTTTATTAGTTGTGTGGCCTGAGTAGATATTGGTTCAGTTTGGAGTTTATACAGTTTTTCAGAATACCATGACTTATCAGTATTTATGCACAAAAATAGGTTTTATCAGATTTTACAGAATTATAGATCACAGTGTATATATGATTACGCGTCTAAATTGCGTAATTAGGTGTTTAAAATCATGCATTAATGATTATATTTTTAATTAAATGCTTAATTATATTCAATAATTTAATATTGAGCTTGAATTACAATATTTGGATCATTACTCAATAATTTACGAATTTTTGATAACTTGTTATTGGAGGATAATTTTTCGACATTAAAGTCGAGATTTAAAATGTTCGTGCTTGTACGTGAGTAAGAGTCCAAATTAAGGTCATTTGCATGAAGCCAAATATCGAAGACTGGATCGTGAGCCACATGCCTGCAAATGATGAGTCATGCATGCAGTTGTTTGAAGTCGTGTGCGTGTGTAAAAATTGAAGAATCTGTGCTATGCAATGTGATAATTTTTGAAATTAAAGGAGACATAAAAGGGAACTAGGTGCCATGTGAGAATATTACATGGGCTTCATGCACATGAATCCATGTCATGCAATGAAAAGTGGGCAACAATCCAAGTCCGAAATTCGCTAGGAGATAGTCTGAACGTATTTTGATATTTTAACCATAACTCTTTCATTTGACGTCGGATTGGTCTAATTAAAGTAGCAATGGAAATTTTACTAAGATATATACAATTCATTGTGAAATAGCCTTTTACTAATTCGAACGTTTACGGGGTCCAAATTGAGTTTGAAAGTGAAATTGCTGCGCTGGGCCATATGCAGTGCTTACGGGAAAAAAGAGTCTTGGGCCACCAAAAAAATGGCCCATGCACCTATCTCAAGAGGAGACACGGCTAGGAAAAAGTATTAAGGGGGGGAATAGGATGTTTTATGGAGCAGGAGGGTTTATTGAGGAAAGGGAGCAGTGGGAGGCGGCAGTGCGCCAGACAGCAAAAGACTCTTGGCCTCTCTCAAAATTTTGACTATCTCTCTCTCTCTCTCTCTCTCTCTCTCTCTCTCTCTCTCTCTCTCTCTCTCTTCTCTCTTCTCCCTTACTCTCTCATCTCTCTCTTTCTTTGAACTCATTTTTTTAAAATTAATTTTATTGTTAAGTTTTTAATTTATTCAAAGTGTGGATTAATTTTTGTTTAAAAATAGTTTATTTAATTTAAGAACTTTCTTTTTACTAGATAAATTTATGTTTAAATCTCTCTCTCTCTCTCTCTCTCTCTCTCTCTCTCTCTCACCCTCTCTCTTTCTCTCTCTCTTGCATTTAAATTCTTGTTTGAGCATTATTATTGTTAATTTCAATCTATCTTCTTATTTAAAGTTTTTATAGGGATTTAATTATTTTCTTTGGGTGTTTTTATTATAAAAGCTGGTGTGTATTCTTGCTTGAGTTTATGTTTAAAGTTGATATTTTTTATTTAGTTGAATGATTGTAGGGTTTAGTTCTTTCATTATTCTGGCATTGAATCTGGTATTTATTTAAGTTATTTCATGCATATTTAATTTTTAGTTTGAATTTAAATTCTATTGCAAAAACCTCAAAAATCCCAAGAAACTAAATCTAAACTATGTTTAGTAAATTTTTATTTTCTTAATTTCTTTTGGAATTACACGAGTTTAGAATTAAAATGCATTCCCTAAAGAGACGATCTGACATTTGAGCTAAGTATTACACGACTGAACTCTATACTTGGGATAACTTCCAAGCTGCTCATTTTTAGAGTGAGTCAATATATATATATATATATGAACAGATATTTTACAGATATTTTACAGACAATATATTTTACAGCATTTACAGAATTCTATGATTTTCAAAACCATCACACTCAGACATTACAAATTATTTAGTTAGATATTATAGATTATTCCGTCAGATATTACAGTTATTTTAGTCAGATATTTCATAACAGATCTATAGTGTTATGATTATTTTGAAATCATGATTAAACAACAAGATAATACATATATACAGTATTAGACCCTAATGAATTAGATTGGTTATCAGTAGAGCACAATATCGTTGCTATTTAAGATCAGTTTTCCTGCTATCGTGTCACAGAGTTTGTGTCAGGACCGGACTGAGGATTGGTGGAGTGTAGTTTACTAGCTACTGTGCCATGGAGTTTGTGTCAGGGCCGGGTTAAGGAGGGGTAATAGGTTAATTCATGATGTACAGTTTCCTAGGGTAGTATTACAATTACTTTTTGTGTAAAGATTTACAAACAGCAGTAGATATTTTATAGTACTAGAATTATGAATAAATAGTACTTAAAGATGTCAATTGTATTTTAAATTATATGAGATGTTTTGCCAGCTAAATTTAGTTTCAGTTATTTGTCAGTATAATATGTTTGTAAGCTCAGTTACCACACACTAGTAATAGCATATTTCCTCTTATTGAGCGTTGTCTCATCCCAGTGATTTAATATTTTTTAGGTGATCTAGTTAGGCGAGCGGATTAGGCTTGCAGATAGAGAGGGCGAGTTCACTAGCCTATCTGTAGGGTAAGTTTTAATAGAAGGTTGTATTTTTGAGTTGTAACCAGGAGTTTTGGGTATATGATACTAGGATGATGTGTATTTATGTAATTTATGTGTTGGGAAAAACTGGATTCTGGTATTGTAAATATGGATGTATGTTTTTATATTTCCATTACTTAGGTGTGTAATATGAGCAATGCTTCCTCAATGCTTACTAGGAGCTTGGGAGGTTATAGTAGATAATTTAGGGGTATCATAGTAAATAGGTAAAAAAAAAATGGTATAATTTTTGGGACGTTACAATTGTGTTGTATGTTTTTGTAGTTTGAGCAAACAAGAGGACACTATGCCTCTGTAATTGAGTGTTACATGAAACAATATTGAGCGACAATGCAAGAGGCATGTGCCAAGCTTCAAAAGCAAGTGGTGAATGCATGGAAGGGCATAAATGAGGAGTTTCTTAGACCAACTACTGTGCCATTGTCACTTCTTACATGTGTTCTTAAACTTGCTTGGGTGATTGACCTCATTTACAAGAAAGAAGATGACTATACATATGTCACGAAACATATAAAGTTGTGCATCACATCACTACTCATAGATCCTGTCCTAATGTGATTGTGGAATTCGTACTACCTATAATTCCATCTATTACTTAAAAATTAATATTAGAAAAAAATTAAAATTTGTTAAATTAAATATAAAAAATAGGGTTCACCAAAAATGGCCAAAAAATTCATGAGTGTCCAAAAAAGAAAAAAAAAATCACAAAAAAATCCATAATTACACCTTGATTTTCATGCAAACGTTAAAAATAATGATTTTGTTGGCCTAAATGAGTTTTTCAATCTTGTTTTGATGATAACAAAATGAAGGGTGTTTTAACATGCGTTGTTGAGTGGTTTTAATTCAGGTCTAAGTAAAAAGACACTCACAATTAATCATGAAAGTTAGCTGGAGATCAAAGTCAATAAAATGAAAGCTTCTCAGAACATTGAAAAAATAAAAGATACATGAAGAGATTAAAGGCCAAGCAGACCTTGAAGTTAAGACTAAACCTTTAGAGGCTACAAGACTTAGTGATTGAGGAGATCATGCTTAGAAGGATATTTGTAAGTACTTCAAGCCATCACTATTTAGATATGTAAAGCTCCTTAAGATATAAAAACTTAGAGACCAGCACTTAAAAAAAAACTCTTGAAAATGTTTTTGAAAAGTTATAATTAAGTTACTTGAACTAGATTTTAAAGAAATCAGAAATAGAAAATATTTGAAAAGAGAAGATTGCCCAGCCGACTAACTAGTGCAAAAAGTGACCCAATCAAGTGAATCAGTGACCCAATCAAGTGAGTTAGTTGACTGACTCAGTGGAGAATTTTTTAATTTCAAACTTGCGGGAAGATTTTCAAAATTAATTTTATAATTTAATAATTTTTGAAAAGTTACCTAAATGGAAGACTTTCAAAACTAATTCTATAGTTTAATATTTTTTGAAAAATTACCTAAATCGAAGATTTTCAAAATTAATTATATAATTTAATAATTTTTGAAAAGTTACCTAAATGTTTCATGTTAAATGAGAAAATTTTTCCTTAAAAAGGTCTATAAATGCCTTCCTTGCTAAATGAAAAAACATTCAAGCAATACATGATTTCTATGCTAAAACTCTCTTAAAGCTCATTCTCGATCACACCTTTATTGGGGGAAAACTCTACAAAATTGCTGGATTAAAAAGGGATTCTCATTTTGAGTTGCATCTAAAATTCTTATATCAATAAGAAAGAAACTTTTGTGACTTCTAAACCTTGAGCTTCACATTTTCTATCTAGTTTTGGTTTTGAAGTACGATTTGAGATTTGACTTGTACAACTTGCTCTGTGTTTGAGATTGTTTTTGTGCACAGATATCCATTTCCTTTCTACTTGATCTTTGACCATCCAAGGTATAGTTGGATCGTTGGACCTTGTATAGGTTGTTGCTTGGAGAGGTTTCTCTTCCTGAAAAAGAGGTTGGTTATTATAAAGGTTTTTATTCCACTTGGAAGGAACAAGGTATAGTGAAATCCTTAAGTGGTTTACCTAAGGCAAGAACATAGGCTGGGGTAAGCCGAACCTCGTAAAAACAACGGTGTCATTCTCTTTCCCTTACTCTCTTTAAATTTTAGCAAAAATATAAATTATGTGGATGTTGTAATTCTTTCAATTATAAAAGCAACGCATATTGGAAATTAAATAAACTAAAGCCTAATTTGTTCTTGGGCTTGCAAAAATCGTAAGGGAGTACGTTGGTTAATCAATTTTTTGCGGAAACCATAAAGGAGTACGTTGATTGGTTAACAACCCAAAACCTATTAGCCGAAGGTTTATTTAAATTCTTATTTTGAAAAAGGGGTTGGATGTTATTTTAATTTTTAGTTCAAAGGCCAACTACAGGGGTTGCACATTCATAAACAGGGTTGCTGAATATTGCAAAGCTAATATTAATTACTTGTGTGGTGTTTGTTTGACTTGAATAGTAATTTAATTGGTTGTGTATGTTGTGGTTACAGATTGAATAGCTGAAGTAAGTTTTTGTGTGGATTGCCTAATCAACAAGAATATAAGAAGTCTTTAAAAGATTGTAAAAAATGAAGAACTTATAAAAAAAACTCTGAGAAATTTTAAATAACCCAATTCATCCCCCCCCCCCCTTCATGGGACTACACCTTAGGTTTTAATTGGTATCAGAGCACGGTTATAGCAAAACCTAACAAGTAGCTATATAAAAATCTAGATGGCACAAATAGGAGTATCTCCCTTTGGTTAGGGTCAATTCTCAACTAGACCACCCAATTTTTGTGGTCTCAATTACACTTTTGGGAAGCAACGAATGAGAATCTACCTTCAAATAATGGACTGGAAGGCATGGAATGTTGTCAGAAATGGAAATCTGATCCCCACTAAACTAGTAGATGGAAAAGAAGTACCTAAAGAGGATAATGAACTAATCGAATCAGATTACAAAATGCTTCAAATTAACTCAAGTGCATTAAACGCCCTATACTGTGCACTTGATGCAAATGAATTCAATAGAGTAATGGCATGTAAAACAGTTAAAGAATTTTGGGATAAATTAGAGGTAACATATGAAGGCACAGTAGATGTTAGGGAAAGTAGAACTGATATGCTAACTAGTGAATACAAAGCTTTTAGGATGAATTCTGATGAAACTATAACAAGCATGTACACTAGGTTCACATCTATCATAAACTCACTAAGTGCCTTAGGTAAAACATATTCCACCCATGAGATGATTCGCAAAATTCTATGAGCACTTCCACCTATTTGGGAGCCGAAAGCCACAACTATAACGGAAGGAAGAAATCTCAAAACAACTTCATTAGATGAACTCAAAGGATCACTTCTAACTTATGAAATGATTTTAAAATAAAGAAACACTGAAAATAAGAATAAGAAGTCTATAACTCTAAAAGCCTTGAAAAACATTCAAGTGAAGATGAATCCAATGAATTAGAAGATGAATACTTAGCTCTCATAACTAAAAGACTCGGAAAGATCCTCAAAAGAAACAAGAAATTCACTAGAGAATACAACGGATCAAAAGCTGAAAAAGGTGAAGTCAATAAAAGGGAATACAAAATCAAAAATGAACCTCCCACTTGCTATCACTGTAAAAAGGCCGGACACATCAAGCCGGACTGCCCACAACTTAGCAAAGAAAAGAGGAAAAAGAAGCTTGCAATGAAGGTTACTTAGGATGACACAAGTTCGAGTGAATCGGAGAGCGAGTCGAGCGATCAAGAAGTAGCAAACATGTGCTTCATGGCACATAACGAAGAGGTAAACTCTTACTACTCTCTCTCTCTCTTTGAAGATTCATGTGATGAATCATGTAGTAATTCATGTGAAAGCATGCCTTCTTATAAAGAACTTCAAGCTGAATTATTCTCTCTGCATAATAAGTTCATTAAGGTCCCAAAAAGGAACATAAGCTTGAAACAACAAAACGAAATACTTAGAAATCAGCTTGAATCCTCAAAACTTGTTGAAGAAAAAGACTTAAAGATTGAAGAGATTGAGAAGAAAGTAGATAATTTGTCTAAAAAATTAGCTAAGTCTCAAGTGAATGAAGATAGCAAGAGAGTGTAAGAAATAAATGATCTTAAAGACCAAATTCAAGAAAAGGAAAAAGTCATTTACAACTTTACCAAAGGTAAAAATAACTTCAAAAAAATGGTAGGACAATAAAGGATGGAAAACAACAAAGAAGGAATTGGCTACAATGGAACACCAAACAAAAGAAAGAAAAACTTGTTTATGGGATATTTTTTAAATCAATCCAAACATTATGCATGTACTTCATCAACAAACATTTATGAGCATACTACTTGCTACATGTGTAAAAATAAAGGTCACATAATGTTTAATTGTCAACTCCAGAAAAAGTATGTTAAATTAAAAATGAATGGAAGATAAATGCTAAAACTAGACAAGATTTAAATAAAGTTAAGAAAGTTTGGGTTCCAAAAGTAACAACATAAATCCTTTCTTGTAGGTTTGCGTTAGGACCACTCTATCTAAGGATAAATGTGAAATTTGGAATAGCTTCCCAAGAGAGGGGGTGAATTGGATTCTTTTCGTTTTTAATATTTTTAATACTTATGACACCAAAATAAGAAAGTAATAAACTATCAATCACACTTCAAGATACTAAAATTTAAATTCACAAGCCAATCAAGCAAGAATTTAAGAATCTTTATCAGCTACCCTGTAGATATTCTTAACCTTCTTTGAACAAAACCTTTGTATGCACTTCTCTTGATTAATATTTCTGCAGATTGACCAACGTACTCCCTTTTGGGTTTCTGCAAACGGTCAATCGAAGCGTACTTTCTAAATATCAAGAGTTTTCCTTTGATTCTAACTTTAGATCCTGCAATCTGCACTTTAAAACATACAATAATAGATTGTACAGAAAATAATAAGTAAAGAAGAAAGAAAGACACAATGTTTTTACGAGGTTCGGCTTCAACACAGCTTACGTCCTTGCCCTTGGCAAAACACCGAAGGGTTGCACTATAGCAGTTCCTTTACCCGATGGAACAACACCTGTTTACAATCACTCCTTAGCCAAGGCTAGAGCTTGCCTTCTTCAAAAAATATTCCCTTTTTTGGTCAACGATATAACAACCTCAAATCGTTCAAAATCAACAAGAAAAATAATCAGAAGATTGTGTACATAAGTGCTCACACAAAGAGCAGGTTAGTACAATTTCAAAACTATATACTTCAAAAGATAGATATCAAGAATGAAATACACTTTTGAAGCTTAATAAGAATTTCACTAAATTCCTTTTCTCCAAATGAGAAATCAGCAATCTAACTTTAGGAATTGATGAATAAGAATATCAGAATCACAGCACTTTTAGTTTGCAAGAGATGATTAAGATGAGGCTTTGAGAGCAAGAGAGCTTATGAGAGATTTTCAAAGATTGGTGTCTTTTGATTTACAAAAACCATGTATTTATAGGATTTCAAACAAGTTTCCTTGTTGCAAAAGTCTCCTTAGAGGATTTCCCAAGTTGTTAGAAAATTTGGAGCTCAAACAGCTATTATTTAAAATATTAAATTTTAAAAAATCCACCCGTTGAACAGTGTTCAAATGACTGAAGAGTCGAGTTCAGTCATCTGAAGTTCCTGAGACCCTTTAAAAATTGAACTGGACACAGGGTTAGATGACTGAAGATAGGGTTCAGACGACCGAAGAGTCGGGTTCATATGATCGAAGATACAAGTTCAGTCATCTCAACAGTTACTACCTGTTTCTGTTTCTTCCCAGAAAATCTTCAGACGTCTGAAGTAATTCTTCTGACATCTAAACATGAAGTTCAGTCATCTGAAGTTACAACTTTAGTCATCTGAATAGAAAGTTCAGTCATTTGAACAGACAAAAACTGTTGAAAAATATTTTCCATGAAAAAAACTGATTTGCTCTCTTAATCAAAACTTGTGTTAATAATCCTAAATAGGTTTTTAAGTCCTCATAATCTCTTGGAAAAGCTTCAAAACATATTTCAATTGATATTTAACTTTGAAATAGTTACAATGTATTTCCTAATAACTTTATATGTCATGCTTGAGATATTTCTCATGCTTTTTGCTTTTGAAGTTCTTTAAGTATGTGCTTGAACTTGCTTTATCTGCCAATGCTTTAATTTTTCTCTAGATCACTTGTTAGTTTAACTTTCTTGATGTCCCACACTTGATCCATACTTGATCTATACTTGCTCCATACTTGATTTACACTTGATTCATACTTGATCTACACTTGATTTATACTTGATCTTCACTTGATTTCCTAAAACAAAAACTCAACCTTTCCACATTAAAGTATCCTTAGTTTGTTATCACCAAAACTGATTGAAAGACCTTATTAGGCCAACAATCTCCCCCTTTTTGATGATGACAAACAAGGAGTAAAGATAAAAGTTTTATGTGAAATAAAGTACTCCCTCTTACTATAGGCATTAATAAGCAAATCAAGGATCCATGTGGATAGCCATGTAGTTCATCAAAAATACATGTTCATAATATGTTCATATGTTTCCATGTTCATAATATGTTCACTCTTTATTTATCCAAATGGTAAGATATTGCTGATATTGCTAATATTGCTTATTATCTTTTCTTAGAACACTCTCTCCCCCTTTGTCATTAGTCAAAAAGAGTAATAAGATTGTGAAAATCCATCAAGAAGTCATTCTTATAACAATATGTAGTTAGTACAAAGGGTCATCTAGAGATTTTTTTAAAAAAAAATTCAAGTTCCCTTACAAATAGCAAAAATGTAACACAAAAAGCTACATAGCATCATGATTATGGACATCTGAGGTACATAAGTCCTGATACTTTATTACAGAAAAAAAGTTTCATAGTGACCTAGGTTAGGTAATTTCTAACTATCCTAATCTTCTTCTTCAGAGCCATCTCCTTGCTCTTCTTCTTCTTCTTCTTCTTCTTCTTCTTGGGTTCCTTCTTCTTCAGTTTCTACTTCATTACCTTCTTCTTCAGAATCTCCTTCTTTTTCTGCAGAGTCATTATCATCATCATCATCATCTCCACTTTGAGGAGTGGAGCTAATATCCATGGGATCACCTCCCCTAGAAGATCTAGCCTGATACTTTTCTATGTGAGTGACACGCTGATCAAGAGAGGTAACCTTTTCTTTAATATTTTGTAGTCCAATGCGTACTTCAGAGGAGAAACTGGAGAAATCCCTTTGGAATGATAAGAACCATGAAGGCGTATCATGAGATGAACCAAGATCCTGTGTAGAAGAAGATTGTGCTGCTGCTGAGGCTGAGGCTGAGATTGAAGTTGACCCTGAGGCTGGTGCTGTAGATGCATATTGAGTTCTACTTGTTTTCAAGTACCATCCTGAACTCCCCTTATCATACCCCAGTTTCTTTAGGGAGTTTCTTTAGGGAGGTCTCATTGAAAAGATTATATCAGGTTCTTTTGATAAAGAATTCAGAACTATTTGCAACATGAAGATGGTTGAAAAGAAGAGTAAGAATCCCTCCATAGGGAAGAACAACCTGGGAGGATTCAAGTTTGGTCCACATCCATCGAATGATTAAGCCAACTAGGTCTAGTTTATTTCCTTTAAGAAGACACAAAAGGACAAAACATTCAATATAGGAGAGATGATCAAAAGAGCCTTGTTTAGGGAGGATGTTGTTTGCAACAAATTTGTGTAGAATTTGGCCTTTTAAGCTTAATTGTTTGTATAATGGAGGATGCCCAAAATAAATAGGTTCTTTGTCCATGATCATTGGAAGGAAAATTTCAAGAGTGAATCCTTCTTCTAGAATCCAGGATAGAGTAAACATAGGACAGTTGAAATCTCCCGGACTAATTTTGAAAATGCGAGACAATATTTCAGAATTTAGCAAAATTTTCTTTCCTTTAACTTCTGAAGAAATAATCCCATTTTCATTTGTCATATTAGCATAAAAGATTTTGAAAAGATGAGGATAGCATCCTTTGGGTTGCTGGGTGATAAAATCAAACCATCCTATGGCATGAAATAAGGGAAGGATATCAGGAAATTCAGAATCAAAAAATAAGATATCCAAAATTTTACCTAGGATTGGATCTACTGTACCGAGTGAAGTACGATAACGAAGTCGAGCTCGAGGAACCACAAGCCACTTGTCAAGGTTTTGAGCATCCTTCCCAGATGAAGACCCTTGGTTGGCAGTGTGCTTGATACGAGGCATGGAGATACTTGATTTTGGATGCCCTAGGTTTCGTGGACTGAATCTTTAAAGAAGGAAACAAGCTTCGAATTTAGGGTTTGTTGAGTGAGGAGAAGAAAAGATAGAAAGGAAGATGTTCAGATGAGTTGAGCAACCAACTTCAGAAGTCTTATATTAGGGTTTTAGTCTGTGATTTATATTTAAACCCCAAGACTTCAGATGACTGAAGATTAACTTCAGTAGTCTGAAGATTTTTAATTCTGGAATTTGAAGATACAGTAGGATCCTAGACGTCTGAAGTTCCAGGTTCAATTATCTGAACCTGTTTGCTAAAGTGTTCAGTCGTTTGGGGTATGAAGTTCAGACGACTGAAGTTCAGAGAAATGTTGTATTTATTTTTCTAATAAACCTCTCTGCTATGGATTAGCCCAAGTTCTCTCCTAATATGTATATATCTTTCTTCACTTAGGGGTTTTGTAAAAATATCAGCCCAATGGTCATTTGTATTTATAAACTCAAGAATTATATCCTCTTTTTGAACATGATCTCTCAAAAAATGATGCCTTATATCTATATGTTTAGTTCTTGAGTGTGAAATTGGGTTTTTAGATATATTTATGGCACTAGTGTTATCACACTTTATTGGTATTGTCTTATAATCTAGATTGAAGTCTTTTAATTATTGTTTCATATATAAGATTTGTGCATAACAACTTCCGGCTACTACATACTCAGCTTCGGTGGTTGATAAGGTTATAGAGTTTTGTTTCTTTGAAAACCATGATACTAAGGAATGACCTAGGAAGTTACATGTGCCACTAGTACTTTTTCTATCAATCTTACATCCAGCATAATCAGCATCGGAGTAACTTACCATTTTAAAGTCAGTGTCCTTTGGGTACCATAAACCTAGATCAAGTGTTCCTAGTAAGTACCTAAGTATTCTCTTAACGGCTATTAGATGAGATTCCTTAGGTTCTGATTGAAACCTAGCACACATACAAACACTAAACATAATATCAGGTCTACTAGCAGTTAGATATAGTAAACTACCAATAATTCCTCTATAGTGTGTTATGTCTACTTTTTCCTTTTTAATCTCTATCAAGGCTTGTGGATGTACTCATAGGGGTTCCTATGGGTTTACTTTGGTCCATATCAAATTTTTTAAGCATATCTTTTATGTATTTAGTTTGATTTATAAATGTTCCATTTTTTGCTTGTTTAATTTGTAATCCTAGAAAATAATTTAGCTCCCTTATTATACTCATTTCAAATTCTTTTTGCATACATGTGGCAAAGTCCTTGCATAGATCTTCATTTGTAGCTCCAAATATAATATTGTCCACATATATTTGAACTATTAGCATATTTTTGTTTTTGGATTTAATGAATAAAGTATTATCAACCATTCCTCTTGTAAATTCATTTTTAAGTAGGAATTTACTTAACCTTTCATACCAAGCTCTTGCAGCTTGTTTCAAACCATAAAGAGCTTTTGTTAATTTAAATATATGGTTTGGATTTTTTGAATTTTCAAAACCTGGAGTTTGTTTGACATACACTTTTTCATTTATATATCTATTTAAGAATGCACTCTTTACATCAATTTGATATAACTTAAAATCCGTATGGGCTGCAAAAGTTAGAAACATTCTTATTGCTTCCATTCTTGCTACTAGAGCAAAGGTTTCATCGTAATCAATTCCTTCTTCTTGATTATAACTTTGTGCTACTAACCTAATTTTATTTCTTACAACAACTCCATTTTCATCCTTTTTATTTCTAAACACCCATTTAGTTCATATGACTGATTTATCTTTGGGTTTAGGTATAAGTTCCCACACTTGACTCCTTTCAAATTGATTTAGTTCCTCCTGCATAGCTATAATCCAAGAATCATCATTTAAGGCTTCTTCAATATTTTTGGGTTCATCTTGAGATCAAAACGGCATAATGGTTGCAAATATTTTTTAATGAGGCTCTAGTGGTTATTCCTTTTGATGTTTCACCAAGAATTTGTTATTTTGGGTGATTTTTTATCATACCTCCATTCTTTAGGAAGCTTCATATTTTCTATAAGTTTTTCCTTTGGAGTATTATTATTGTTTTCTTCTTTTATTTCAAGATCTCTTCTTTTTGTGGAGTTTCTTCTTCTTCATCATCCTCAATTTTATTGTCATGATTGTTTGATTCATCAAATGTTATGTGTATTGATTCCATAATAGTAAAGGTTCGTTTATTATAAACCATATAAGCTTTACTATTTATAGAGTAACCTAGGAAGATATCTTCATCAGATTTTGCATCAAACTTTCCTAGATCATCTTTAGTGTTAAGGATAAAACATTTGCATCCGAATACATGAAAGTAGGAAATATTAGGTTTTCTACCTTTCCAAAGTTCATATGGTGTTTTATCTATTTTTGATCTTATTGATACCATATTTACATGTAGCATGCTGTATTTACAGCTTCTGCCCAAAAGTATTGAGGTAGATTATTCTCATTCAACATTGTTCTTGCCATTTCTTGTAGAGTTTTATTTTTTCTTTCTAAAACTCCATTTTGTTGTGGAGTTCTCAGTACTAAAAAATTATGATTTATTCCATGTTCATTACAAAATTTATCAACTTCCTTGTTTTTAAACTCTCTTCCTTGGTCACTTCTAAAGCTTGTTACATTATAACCATTCTCATTTTGTAATTTCTTGCATAAGGTTATTAATAGATTACAAGCTTCATCTTTGTTTGCTAGAAATATTACCCAAGTAAATCTTGAATAATCATCTAATATTACAAAAGCATATTGTTTTCCTCCTAAACTAAAGGTTTTAGTTGGACCAAATAAGTCTAGGTGCAAGAGTTCTAGGGGTCTTTTGGTGGATATATATTTTTTTCTTTTTGAAGCTTGTTTTTACTTGTTTTCCCTTTTGGCATGCATCACACATCTTTTCTTTAATGAATTTTGCATTTGGAAGTCTTTTTACAAGATTTTTCTTAGATAATTTGGACAGTAGGTCCATGCTTGCATGTCCTAGTTTCCCATGCCATAACCAACTTACCTCATTCATTGCTGTCAAACAAGTTATGTTTTGATTTACTAATTTCTCAAGATTTATGCAATAGACATTATTATTCTATGAGCTATAAACAAAGTTTCTTTGTTTTTAGGATTTTGGATAACACATTTTTCTTTCATAAAGATTATTTTGAACCCTTTGTCACTTAATTGACAAATACTTAAAAGATTTTTTTTTAATCCTTCTACTAATAGCACATTATCTATAGTGAGTGAAGGTTCTTTACCAATTTTTCCGATGCCAATGATTTTACCTTTGGCATTGTCGCCGAAGGTGACATATCCCCCATCCTTTTGTTTTAATGTAGTGAGCTTGGTCTTGTCACCGGTCATGTGCCTTGAGTAGTCCTAAAGCAAACCTACAATGAAGGATACTATGTGTTAGTTTTTAGAACCCAAATTCTTTTGACTTTCTTTATTTTGTTGTTAGTTCCACTATTGGCTTTCCATCCTCCTTGGACTTTAACATACTTTCTTTTTAATGGGCAATTAAACATTACATGACCTTTAGTCTTGCACACATAGCAAGTGGTGTGTTCATATTTGTTGTTTGATGAAGTGCTAGCATAATACTTAACTTCCTTAACAAAGTATCCCATGTGTAACTTTTGTTCCTTTTATTTGCTTTACCATCATAGCCTATCCCTTCTTTGTTCCCATGAAACATTTGCTGTCCAATCATCTTTTTAAAGTTTTCTTTACCTTTGGTAAAGTCATAGATAATTTTTTCTTTATCCTCTACCGCCTTTTTTGAGTTCATTTATTTCTAGATCCTTTTCATTCAAATTGTCTTTATGAGTTTTACCTAACTCTTGAGTTGCTATATTTATTTCTTCTTCCAAGTTCTTAATATAATATTTTTTTTCTTCTTCAATAGCTTTGAAAGATTCAAGTTGCTTCACTAGTTCTTTATTTTGATATTTCAAAGTTATATTTCTCTTGGAAATTTTTATGAATCTTTTATGTAGTGAGAATAACTCAGCTTGTATTTCCTTATAAGAAGGCAAACTATCACATGACTCATCACAAGACTTATTTTGAGATTCGGTTGAAGAATAGTAAGAATTTACCTCTTCGTCATTTGCTATGAAGCACATATTAGCCATCTCTTGTCCACTTGTTTTGTTATCTATTTCGCTGGACATGAGTCATCCTAAGTAGCCTTCATAGCTTCCTTCCTTTTCTTCTTGTCTTTCTTGAGCAGTGGACAGTCCGGTTTGATGTGCCCTGGTTTCTTGCAAAGATAGCATATTGGTGGTTCATTCTTACCTTTATTTTCTTTCCTACTTGTCTCTCCTTTTTCAGGTTTCTTTTTATTGAACTTTCTAGAAAATATTTTATTCCTTTTGTAGAATTTGCCTAGTCTCTTAGTAATGAATGCTAATTCGTCTTGATTTAAGTCACTTGTTTCACTTTCCCCTTCACTAGTGTTGTGACTAGATGCTTTTAGTGCTATGGATCTTTTATACTTTGGTTCAGGATTTCTTTCTTTTAAAGCGATTTTATAGGTAAGAAGTGAGCCTATAAGTTTATCTAAAGAAGTAGTCTTGAGGTTTCTTCCTTCTGTGATAGCTGTAGCCTTTGGTTCCCATATGGAGGGAAGACCTCTTAGAACTTTTCTGATCATTTCGTAGGTTGTATAAGTTTTCCCTAAGGCGCTTAAGAGATTTATTATGTGGGAAAATCTGGTGTACATACTTGATATTGTTTCATCAAAATTCATCTTGAAGATATTCGCTTGTTAACATGTCTATCCTATTGTCTCTAACATCATCTGTTCCTTCATATGTTACTTCTAATTTGTCCCAAATCTCCTTAGCTGTTTTACAAGCCATGGCTCTATTAAATTCATTAGCATCTAATGCACGGTATAACGCATTTATGGCGCTTGAATTTATTTGAAGCATTTTATAATCTAAGTTGGTCATATCTTTCTTTTCTTTTGGAATCTGTTTTCCATCAACTATCTTAGTGGGAATAAGGTTTCCATCCATAACAACTTCCCATGCTTTCCAATCCATGTGTTGGAGATATATTTCCATTCTCTTTTTTCCAAAAGGTATAATTGTGTCCACAAAAGATTGATGGACAGGTTGAGGATTGGCCTTCACCGAAGGGTGCTACTCCAACGTTTGCCATTTGATCCTTTTATAGTTTCTCATTAGGAATTTCTAGAACTTAGCTCTGATACCAATTGAAATTTGGAATAGCTTCCCAAGAGAGAGGTGAATTGGATTCTTTTCGTTTTTAATATTTTTAATAATTATGACACCAAAAAAAGAGAGTAATTAACTATCAATCACACTTCAAGATACTAGAATTTAAATTCACAAGCCAATCAACCAAATTAAATAATTTAACCAATCAAGCAAGAATTTTAGAATCTTTATCAACTACCCTATAGATATTCTCAACCTTCTTTGAACAAAACCTTTGTATGCACTTCTCTTGATTAAAATTTCCACAGATTAACCAACGTACTCCCTTTTGGGTTTTCGAAAACGGTCAATTGAAACGTACTTTTTACGAGGTTTGGCTTCAAAACAGCCTACGTCCTTGCCCTTGGCAAAACACCGAAGGGTTCCACAATAGCAGTTCTGTTACCACGTGGAACAACACCTGTTTACAATCACTTCTTGGTCAAGGCTAGAGCCTGCCTTCTCCAAACAATATTCCCTTGTTTGGTCAATGATCCAACAATCTGGAATCATTCAAAATCTACAAGAAAAATAATCAGAAGATTGTGTACAGAAATGCTCACACAAAGAGCAGGTTAGTACAATTTAAAAACTATGTACTTCAAAAGATAGATATCAAGAATGAAATACACTTTTGAAGCTTAACAAGACTTTCACCAAATTCCTTTTCTCTATATGAGAAATCAACAATCTAACTTCAAGAATGGATGAACAAGAATATCAGAATCACAATACTTTCAGTTTCCAAGAGATGATCAATATAAGGCTTTGAGAGCAAGAGAGCTTATAAGAGATTTTCAAAGCTTGGTGTCTTTTTATTTACAAAAACCATGTATTTATAGGCTATCAAACAAGTTTCCTTGTTGTAAAAGTTTCCTTAGAGGATTTCCCAAGTTGTTAGAAAATTTGGAGCTCAAACAGCTATTATTTAAAATATTAAAATTTAAAAAATCTGCTCGTTGAACAGTGTTCAAATGACTGAAGAGTCGAGTTCAGTCATCTGAAGTTCCTGAGACCCTTTAAAAATTGAATTGGACACAGGGTCAGATGACTGAAGATAGGGTTCAGACGACCGAAGAGTTGGGTTCAAATGACCGAAGATACAAGTTCAGTTATCTAAACAGCTACTGTTTGTTTCTGTTTCTTCCCAGAAAATCTTCATACGTCTGAGTTTATTCTTCAGGCGTTTGAAGTAATTCTTTAGACATCTGAACATGAAGTTCAGTCATCTAAAGTTACAACTTCAGTCATCTGAACAGAAAAAAAACAACTAAAAAATATTTTCCATAAAAAAACTTATTTGCTCTCTTAATCAAAACTTGTGTTAATAATCCTAAATAGGTTTTTAAGTCCTCATAATCTCCTGGAAAAGCTTCAAAACATATTTCAATTGATATTTAACTTAAAAAACTTACAATGGATTTCCTAATAACTTTATATGCCATGCTTGAGATCTTTCTCATGCTTTTTTCTTTTGAAGTTCTTTGAGTATGTGCTTGAACTTGCTTTATCTGCCAATGCTTTAATATTTCTTTGGATCACTTGTTATTTTAACTTTCTTAATGTCCCACACTTGATCTATACTTGCTCCATACTTGATTTACACTTGATTCATACTTGATCTACACTTGATTTATACTTGATCTTCACTTGATTTCCTGAAACAAAAACTCAACCTTTCCACATTAAAGTATCCTTAGTTTGTTATCACCAAAACTGATTGAAAGACCTTATTAGGCCAACAAAATGGTACTTGGATAGCGGATGTTCAAGGTATATGACGGGAGATAAATCCAAGTTCACTTCTCTTACTCAAAAGGATGGATGATTTGTAACTTTTGGTAACAATGCAAAAGGCAAGATCATCGAAATTGGTAAAATAGGTAAACACTCCTCACTCACTATAGATGATGTCTTGTTAGTTGATGGTCTAAAGCATAATTTATTAAGTATTAGTTAACTTAGTGACAAATGATTTGAAACAATGTTTAAGAAAGACAAATGCATAGTTTAGAATTCTGAGGATCATAAGACAGTATTCACTGCACATAGAATGAACAATGTATATTGCATAAACCTTGATGGCTTGATCTCTCAAGATATAACTTGCTTAGCTACCATGAGTGAAAATAGTTGGCTTTGGCAAAGAAGATTAGGACATGCTAGCATTAATCTCATATCTAAACTCTCCAAAAAGAATTTAGTTAAAGACTTGCCTAACACCAAGTTTATCAAAGATAAAGTGTGTGATGCTTGTCAACTAGGAAAACAAATTAAGAAAATCTTCAAAAAGAAGAAACATACATCAACTAGAAGACCCCTAGAACTCATACACTTAGACTTGTTTGGTCCTACTAGAACTTAAAGCTTAGGAGGAAAACAATACGCCTTTGTAATTGTTGGTGATTACTCCATATATACGTGGGTATTGTTTTTAGCTAACAAAGAGGAAGCTTGTAATTTGTTAATCACTCTATGTAAGAAGCTTCTAAATGAGAAAGGGTATAACGTCTCAAATCTAAGAAGTGACCATGGAAGAGAATTTAAGAATCTAGACGTTGAAAAATTTTTCAATGATCATGGCATAAGCCACAACTTTTCAGCACCTAGAACCCCATAACAAAATGGAGTCGTTGAAAGAAAAAATAGAACTCTTCAAGAAATGGCAAGAATTATGCTTAAAGAAAATAACTTACCCAAGTATTTTTGGGCCGAAGTTGTAAATACAACTTCCTATGTAGTCAATAGGGTTTCTATTTGATCAAGCCTAAACAAGACACCCTATGAATTATGAAAAGGAAGAAAGCCTAATATAACCACTTTCAAGTCTTTGGATGTTAGTGTTTCGTACTCAATAACAAAGACAACTTAGGAAACTTTGATGTTAAATCAGATGAAGGTATTTTCCTGGGATATTCTACAAATAGTAAGGCCTATAGGATCTATAACAAAAGAACACTCACCATAATTGAATCAATTCACGTAGACTTTGATGAATCAAATCTTTTTTTAAAAAAAATCCAAAAATGAAGAAAATGATGATATTTTCAAAAAGAATGATGAGATAGAAATCAAGGAAGAAAAAGAAGTAAATGAAGGAAACCCAAAAGATGAACCTATATAAAATCCGGAATTACCAAGAGAATGGAAGTATAAGGAAGATCACCCTCAAGAACAAATTATAGGTGAACCATGTAGAGGTGTAACTACTAAATCTTCTCTAAAGAATCTATGCAATCACTATGCATTCCTATCTCAAAATGAACCCAAATATGTTTAAGATGCCCTTAAAGACAACTCTTGGATAATTGCCATGCAAGAAGAATTAAACTAATTTGAGAGAAGCAAAGTATGACAATTAGTATCCAAACAGGAAAATCATTCGATCATAGGACTAAATGGATATTTAGAAATAAAAAGGATGAGAATGGTAAAATCATTAGAAAAAAAAAAGCTAGACTTGTAGCTAAAGGGTATAACCAAGAAGAAGGGATAGACTATGATGAAACCTTTGCCCCTGTAGCGAGAATGGAGGCTATTAGAATGCTACTAGCTTATGCTTCCTACAAAGAATTTACGTTATACCAAATGGATGTCCAAAGTGCATTCTTAAATGGGTATATTATTGAAGAGGTATATGTTGAACAATCCCCTGGTTTTGAAAATATAAAAAATCGTAAACATGTGTTTAGGCTAACTAAGGCTTTGTATGGATTAAAACAGGCCCCTAGGGCTTGGTATGAAAGACTTAGTGGATTTCTAATTGTGGAAGGTTTTTCAAGAGGAAAAATAGATAGTACCTTGTTCATTAAAACTAAGGAATATAACATACGTTTAATTCAAATCAACGTAGATGATATAATATTTGGAGCCACTAATGAACATCTATGCAAAGAGTTTGCAAAATGTATGCAAGAAAAATTTGAAATGAGCATGATGGGAGAATTAAACTATTTTCTAGGACTTCAAATCAAACAAGCTAAAAATGGGACTTTTATAAGTCAATCCAAATACATAAAAGAAATGATACAAAAATTCGGTATGGAAAATAGTAAACCAATAAGAACACCTATGAGTACCTCCATCAGCCTAGACAAAGATGAAAAGGGAAAACCCATAGACACAAAGTATTATAGAGTTATGATTGGAAGTCCACTATATCTAACAGCCAGTAGACCCGACATAATATTTAGTGTGTGTATGTGTGCACGTTTTCAATCAGCACCTAAGGAATCACACCTAATAGCTATTAAGAGAATCCTAAGATACTTAATAGGCACTAAGGACTTAGGACTATGGTATCCTAAGGAGACCAGTTTTGAAATGATTAGCTATTCGGATGCGGACTATGCAGGGTGTAAAATCAATAGAAAAAGTGCAAGTGACACATGCCACTTCTTAGGAAGATATTTAGTTTCTTGGTTCTCTAAGAAACAAAACTCTGTGGTTTTGTTAACTGCTGAAGCTGAATATGTAGTAGCCGAGAGTTGTTGTGCACAAACACTTTACATGAAACAATAATTAAAAGATTTCAGTATAAAAAACACAACTATACCAATTAAGTGTGATAATACGAGTGCAATAAACATGTAACGCCCCGAACCCTTAAACCTGGGTTTGGCGCTTTATACTGGATAAAATCCTTGATAATCCATAATTAACATAACATACGCAGCGGAAAACATAAATAAAATCTCCATATAACACAATACCAGAGTTTACTAATTTCTATCTATAATCCAAAGTATCCATCCAACACCTGCATTCCCATATATACATACATCTCCAAAAGCATTTCAGTATTTCCACAACCATCCTGTTCTTAACAGGCTTAAAACATAAAAACTTAAAACATAAATATTTACATTCCCCCAAAGTGTTTTGAAAATATACCCTTTCTCTTTAAGTCCCTCAAAATGCTAAATACCCTCGAGCTCCCTAAGCTCAACCTCAAGGATGTCCTGAAAAAGAAATAATCATATTCGGGTGAGACACATCTCACTAAGGGAAGAAATATACATATTAAAATAGCGTGTGGCCAACATGAGATAGATAGATATCATTTTTATTTCATTTGCAAATCATCATATAATATTGAAATCGTTTTCTGAACCTAAACAATCACATGCAAATATTTAACCCACGAGATTACCCAAGAATAGGGGTGATTACCCGCCCATACAAGTAGCACCCCTCTGCTCTGATACTTAGGTAACCCTAAGGTCACAATTAAAACATATCAGAGCACTCACCTTACTCAGTAAGCCCTCAAGTGGTAGATTAATCTCGTACTCACACAATTCAACAATAGTTTACTGGCAAAGGCCCTAAGGATAGGGAATCCTACCCGCCCATAGAAGTAGGTTCCCTCTGCCCTAGTGTTTTATGCAGCTACTGCCACATCTGAAGCTACTAGTGCACTCGCCTTACTCAGCAAGCCCTCAGGCGAAGAGTATGCCTCGCCCAATCATAACATGTTCTACATACATACATACTTGTATTATCATAATACATCATTCTGTTCTGTCATTATACATTCATGCACATTCATTCCTGTTCATAACTTAACTTTACGTTTCGTTTCACTTTAAGTAACTTTTTCCCATTTACATCATTTGCCTTTGTCATTTCATTTCATTGCCATTTCATTAGTCATTTCATTGCATAACATTTCATTTCATTACTTCATACTACAGCTGGTCTTTAGCCATCATCAGTTAGTCTACGTAGAAACATGCTAAATCTGCTAACACAGCTCCTTTTAGCTGTCATCAGTTAGTCTACACAGAAGTGTGCTAGATCTGCTAATATGGCTCTCTTTCAGTTGTCTTACATTTACATGGTTGTATTTAACAAACACAGGCAACATTATCCATATCATATTTTATTCTCATTGTTTTACTTACTTAGCCTACATCTCATACATTTAACATATAATTTGCACAGATTCTCATGCCACACAATTTAGCAGTAAAATTTATACATATTTCTCATAAAATAAGGCAACCCATATTTAACATTTACATGCTCAAAATACACTTCATTTCTTACATAATTCCTTAGAAAATTCTTTTCACTTTTGTTTGTTTACTTTCACACATACATAACTATATCGACAATCCTAGGCTCAGAAAACATAAATTTCATGGCTGGCATTTTAAACCCACATAAAAACATATATATATAAATAACACATTTTTTTTTTTAATTCATGAAAAACCTGATTTAATATATAAATTTCTCCCTTACCTTGTTTCTTTAACTACGCCAACAGGGACCCTGAAAAGATGCCTGTGGCGTTCACCCGGATCCTGAAATTAAATTCCTAGTTCCAATAAATTATTCCTGAATAAAATATTATTTAACTAATTTCTAGGCCCATAAATTCTAAATAATTAAATATATCCTTAAATATAACCAAATTACCAAATTTTCCAAATTAATTAATTTATTTCCCCAAAATACTACCCATCTAGCCTTCCCTAGGCTCCACGCACTTCAATTTAACATTTAAACTAATATTTAACATTCCCACTTAATTTTATAAATTATGCTTGCGGGGCCCAAAATTATATCCGCAGCGCTTACCCGAACCCTGATTCAAAAACCTTAATTTCATTAAAATTATTTCTAAATAACATACTATTTAAATATTTTCTAGAGTCATAATTTTAAATTTACAGTTATACCCGCATATTTAACTAATTTGCCAAATTTCCCAAATCCCACTCTCGCTTTGGAGTAGGGCCTAGAAAATCTCAATTGAAAAATTATCTACGTCAAAATGACGACGACGACGACTAGGACCACGTGGTGGTACCTGTTCGCCGATTTAACAGCAGATTTAAAGTAAAATTGAGAAAATGGGAAAAAATTACCTTTCCCCAGTAACAGTGCCTAAGTCATTCCCACGACCAATCTACTCCAGTAGAAATGTCAGCAGCGGAACCAGGATTCCAACGGCACCTTCCGTTTCCCAATCCGCTGCCAATTCACTGAGAAATTGAGAGAAGGAGAGAGGCGGAGATGGAAGTGGCTGGCGTGCAGGAGAGAAATTTCAGGGGTGGGAGGGCGAGCTGCTTCTCTGCTTCTTCTTCTTCTTTCTTCTCTTCTTATCTTCTTCAGATTACTTTATATATATATATATTGCTTTAACTTACATATATATATATATATATATATATATATTATATTACTTTAACTTACATATACATATATATATTAACTTTTATATATATATATATATATATTATTTTAATTATTATTATTTTTTAAATCCAATGTGATAATATTTAATTTAACAACTAATAATTTAATTACTTAATTAATTTTTTTTTCAATTTTTTTTCCCACGTCATTTCTTTTATTTATTTATTTATTTATTTTTATTATTATTATTTTTTTAATTTATTTTAATCCTTTTAAATTTTCGGGTTTTTACAAAACATATCAAAAAATCCTATCTCACACTCAAGAACCAAGCACATTGACATAAAACATCACTTCCTAAGATATCATGTCCAAAAGGAAGACATCGTTCTAGAATTCATCAATACAAATGATCAATGGGCTAATATCTTCACTAAACCTCTCTCAGAAGATAGATTTATAACCATTAGAAGAGAGCTTGGTCTACTACATAGTAGAGAAACTCATTGAAAGGAAAAGCTCAAAGAAAAATATACAGCCAGGCAGCCAGCCAACTGACTCTACGGTCAGCCGATTGACTGAAGAATTCTTCTTGGAATAGAGGCTAGTCAGCCAACTAATCCCGAGGTTAGCTGACTGACTGACAGAGCAACCCTAGACACTCAAGTCATTTGAGTGGTCAGTCAACTGACCTAGGGTTTGTCTCTTCGTACGCTCTAAGTTTGTTTTGGCATATACTTTGATATGGTGAATGATACAACACTTAGTTTGGCTATTTTCTTTCCCTTTGTTTCTTGAATAATAGACTTCATGCTTATGTGTCATATGCTACATGTGTATATCTTGAAATTGGTATCTTGAAATCTTTAATGATGATGCAAAAATATTAATGATTTATGGCTTACTATATTTTTGAAAATCTGAGCATATAGTTATTAGGCATGTTTTAGAAACATGAGTTTTGAAATGACCTGACCATGTATGTTTATGATGGATCACATGAATAAATGAAAAATTTCCACCCAAAAGCAGTGCATGATATGACATCAATGTTGGTAACTAAAGAAGTATATTGGTATCCATGAACATATCACTTGGTTTTTTAGCAATACAACATAATTATGAGCATGTAATGATATTGGTAACATAGTCATGATCTTAGTGTTTGAATGATGCATTATGCATGACAAATGTGATTTTTGAAGTATTTGTTTTTCACAAATATGAATGTTGGGTACCATATGCATGACTGAAAATTTAAAATGTCACAACACATATGCAATAAGAATGCCAAATATGAAATATGACTATCGTAGCACACTATATATATACTATATTTCAATATATTGAGAAGTGTGTGTTTATCTATTCATTTGAACTTAATTTTTTTCTCTTTTTGATTGATGTTAAAAAGGGAGTAACATTGAGCAAAAAATGAGCATGATAAAATTGAGCATTGAAAAATTCAAGAATGAGATATGTATCAAAAAAAAGAGGGAGAAGTATTTGATATTGAATAATCTTGAACTTGAATGATGAAATGAGCATGATATTGTATGATGAGCATGATTGTATGATATTGTAATTGGTCTTGAAATTGCAAATATTGTAGAGAGTAAAATGATGCTTGCTGTAAGGGGGGTCTTTTTAAGGCTCACTCATATTTTTTTTGCTCCTCATTTGTCATCATCAAAAAGGGGGAGATTGTTGACCTAACTGGGTTTTTCAATCTTATTTTGATGATAACAAAATGAAAGATGTTTTAACATATGTTGTTGAGTGGTTTTAATTCAGGTCTATGTAAAAGGACACTCACAATTAACCATGGAAGTAAGCTGGAGATCAAAGTCAATCAAATGAAAACTTCTAAGAACATTGAAGAAATAAAAGATACATGAAGAGCTTAAAGGCCAAGCAGACCTTGAAGTAAAGACTGAACCTCTAGACGCTGCAAGACTTAGTGATTAAGGAGATCATGCTTAGAAGGATATTTATAAATTCTTCAAGTCATCACTATTTGGATATGTGAAGCTCTTTAAGATACAAAAACTTAAAGACTAGCACTTTAAAAAAAAACTCTTGAAAATGCTTTTGAAAAGTTATAATTAAACTTTTCAAGTAAATTAGATTTTAAAGAAATCAGAAATAGAAAATATTTGAAAAGAGAAGACTGTCTAGCCAACTGACTAGTGCAAAAAGTGATCCAGTCGAGTGAATCAGTGACCCAGACAAGTGAGTGAGTGGACTGATTTTGTGAAGAATTTTTGAATTTCAAACTTATAGGAAGATTTTCAAAAATTATTTTTATAATTTAATAATTTTTGAAAAGTTACCTAAATGGATGATTTTCAAAATTAATTCTATAATTTAAAATTTTTTGAAAAATTACCTAAATGAAATATTTTCAAAATTAATTCTATAATTTATTTATTTTTTTGAAAAGTTACCTAAATTCTTCATGTTAAATAAGGAAACTTTTCCTTAAAAAGGTTTATAAATACCTTCCTTACTAAATGATAAAACATTCAAGCAATACATGATTTCTATACTAAAGCTCTCCCAAAGCTCATTCTTGATCACACCTTTACTAGGGGAAAACTCTACGAAATTGATGGATTAAAAAGGGGTTCTGATTTTGAGTTGCATCTAAAATTCTTATATCAACAAGAAAGAAACTTTGGTAACTTCTAAACCTTGAGTTTCATATTTTCTATTTAGTTTTGGTTTTAAAGTACGATTTGAGATTTAACTTGTTGATTACGTGCTTAAATTGCGTAATTAGGTGCTTTAATTCATGCATTGGGAATCCTATTTTGTATTTAAATGCCTAATTACCCTCAATATTTTAACATTATGTTCTATTTATAATATTTGAGTTTTATTAAGTAATTTATGAAATTTTGGAATTTTTTTCTTGTAGGGCAATTATCGGAAGCCAAAAACTGACGACACTTTTTAATCTATCGAAATCAGACGTGAAGTTAGCATACGCCGTTTTATGGATTATTTCGACAATTCTTCGTAATCTTGGCGTAACTTTCTCATCCGAGCTCCGATCGAGACAATTCAAAATTTTGGGAAAAGCTGAAAAAGAGTTCTACATCTTTTATGTTTTAAGCTTTGAGAGTTACGAGCTGTAAGAGGGTCAAAAGTGGGCTTGAAAGAGGAGGACAGTTCGTGTACCTTTGAAAAAAAAGCCGAGTCATCTCATAAGGGTGTGCGTTGGGTACATAGAAAGGAAAGACAAAAGAATGGAAAGAAAAAAAGAAAGGAAAGAAAAGCAAAGAAAGAAAGGACAAAAGGAAAGGAATGGAAAAGTCAAAGAGGAGGGTTTCCTTGTGGAGAGAGCCATGTGCAAGAAGAGAGGAAAGGGGGTAGTGTGCTGGGCTGGAGAGAAGAAAGCCGCATCGTAAAAAATAAAAAAAAGAATTGATTTTTCTTGGTGAGAAACGCAAGGGAGGCAAAACCAAATAAAGTTTCTTGAAAAAATTATTTTTTTTTTAGCTTTCTTGTGGTTTTCTTTTGGAGGTGCTGCGAAGATACACACACAGCCAGCAAAGGAGAGTTGGAAACACGCAAAAATACTATCTTTTCAGAATCAGAAGGCGGCGAACAAAGGCGGTATTCGGGGTGTTCATGACGCGCGACGGCGGTGCGGCGAGTGTTGATCTTTTCCGTACGCTCCAAATTGAAGAAAATATGGTGAAATCTGTTATGTTGAATTTAATTTTCGAAATGAACTAAATTTTTGAATTCTAGGAAAACAATGTAGCCAATTTCAAACTATGTTTGTTCTTTGATGCTAATCTGAAGTAGTTTTCATTAATGTTTATTTAAGTTATTCTGTGCCTAATGCTTTTAATTAACTGGCCATTAATTAAATGATTTTAGTCTTGTGATTTGCTACTGAAAGGGGGGATTACAGGATAGATCTTGGATAATTTAGCATTTCTAAATATAGAGATCGAAAGACTTGTATGAACCTACGTAGCATTAAAATTCGAGGGTCTTACTGCGTTCTTGCGTTATTAATTTGCATACTCTTATGTTAAATAATAAACAAGAATAGGTTATGATTGACTATCGAAAGAGGCTTTTGAAAAAATTGGTGATTTGCTAACAAACAAAGAAAACGAAGTTGAATTAGCTAAATAGGTAAAGCATAGTGAGAAACTAGGTGAAATCGGTTTCTTAGAAGTTTTCACAATCATCAATTTGACACGCGGTATCCAGTTTTAAATTCTCCTGAATAGTTTATTTAAAGTAGCTTTGTTTCAATTTTGCAGTCTAAAATTATTAATTTTTATAAATAAAATCTAGGTTAGTAAAATTTCAGTACTTGGTAAAATTAAGACATCAATCCCTGAGGACGATACTCTACACATCATTATATTATAAAACTACAATATTGTGCACTTGCAGTTTGCACCGGTCACTTGTACAACTTGCTCTGTGTTTGAGAGTGTTTTTGTACACAGATATCCATTTCATTACTACTTGATCTTTGATGGTTCAAAGTATAGTTTGATTGTTGGAAAAAACATAGATTGTTGCTTGGAGATGTTTTTCTTCCTGAAAAAGATGTTGGTTATTATAAAGGTTTTTGTTTCACACAGAAGGAACAAAGTATAGTGAAATCTTTAGGTGGTTTACCTAAGGCAAGGACGTAGGTTGGGGTAAGTCGAACCTCGTAAAAACAGCGGTGTCATTCTCTTTCCCTTACTCTCTTTAAATTTCAGCAAAAATATAAACTGCGTGGATGTTATAATTCTTTCAATTATAAAAATAACGTATATTGGAAATTAAATAAACCAAAGTCTAATTTGTTTTTGGGCTTACGAAAACCGTAAGGGAGTACGTTGGTTAATCAATTTTTTGTGAAAACCGTAAAGGAGTACATTGATTGGTTAACAACCCAAAACATATTAGCTAAAAGTTTATTTAAATTCTTATTTTGAAAAAGGGATTGGATGTTATTTTAATTTTCAATTCAAAGACCAACTACATGCCTTGCACATTCATAAACAAGGTTGCTGAATATTGCAAAGCTAATATTAATTACTTGTATGGTGTTTGTTTGGCTTGAATAATTATTCAATTGGTTGTGTATGTTGTGATTGCGGATTGAATAGTTGAAGTAAGTGTTCGTGTGGATTGCCTAATCAACAAGAATATAAGAAGTCTTTAAAAGATTGTAAAAAATCAAGAACTTATAAAAAGATTCTCAAGAATTTTAAATAACTCAATTCACCACCCTTTTGGGACTACACATTTGGTTTCAGATTTGATGCTCCTTATCATTTCGAATTATTTTGAATCATTTGGTGCAATCAGATTTGATAAAAAGAATGAGTTGAAAAATCATAAATGATGGGGCTTATGTCCCAATTTCCCGCTTTGTTCGCACATAACATATAAGTTATAACATATAATTTGCTTAAATAATTTACAGATACAGTATCCTCGCTTTAAAAGATGAGATTGTCCATAAATTTGTATGGTTACTAAATTCAGTTCCAAGGTACTCATGTTCATTTTGACCTCTGAATTGACAAAAATAAAATAAAATAACAAGATAATAGCATATTGAAAAGTTCAATCTCAATTGACAAAAATAAAATAAACTAGATAATAGTAGATCCAGGAGCGAGGAGTTCAATCTCAATTGACCAAAAAGAAAAAAGAAAACAAGGCATTAAAAATTCTGTGGCCGAAGGTGCCCAAGGATTTCCTGACACGTGGTCATATTATTCAATAGTTCTTGAATTTCTCCTATATATATATATATATATATATATGGAAGAGCAGCGGCCAGCATTGCTAGTCATCAGCAACTACTCATTTCTATGGTCCTAAAGAAGAAAAGAAAAGAGACAACAATAATAATGTCTGGTGAGGGGGTAGGGGCTCGTGCTACTTCAGCCCAACATGGTGCTGTGGAGTCCCCGACGTCCATCCATCGCTCTGCCGATTACCAACCTAGCGTTTGGGGGCATCATTTCCTCGCCTATGCTTCTGATCACCACTCCCAGGTATATACATAGTGCATTTATTTTCCGGCCATCAAATTTTGTGCAAAAGCACGTTTTGATCAAAAGAAAGAATTTCTTTTAATATTTCAAAATTTTCATTGTCCTTTTCTAAGATTTTAAATTTCATTTTTAAGATGCTTATACTCTTTAAATTGATTGTCTTTTTTATAAATTATAAGAAAGAGTTTGTATCTTTTAGTAAATCTCCAAAGAGGTCCCTATAATATTTAAAATCATAAGCGTAGATCCTTCAAAAATAGCTCACTATCTTTTTTACCAAATCTCAAGGGAGGTCAATATTTTTCACCCCAATCGATGACAGCCAACCCAATCGAACCCAAATGATACATATTCTTCTTTGGCATTTCTAAATTGATAGGGAAATGATTGAGGCTAAGATAAATGCACCTCTAGTGGTGTTTTCGTTATGTACCTTTTTATCTAGTTGGTACGCTACCTGAAATGCATTTACCAAGAAATTGTAAGAATCACGTTGGTTTCTTAATTTATTCTATTGGGCTTGTGCAGAAAACTTACGATGCAAAAGAGCAACAATTATTTCAAAAGCTTAAGGAAGAAGTGAGGAGGTTGCTAGCAGTTACTACTACTTCTATACACTTTGAAATGCTATACTTGATTGATGTCATTCAACGTCTAGGAGTGTCTTACCATTTTGAGATTGAGATTGACCAAGCGCTAAAAAAATTTCATAACACATTCCTCGAAAGCATTGATGGAGATAATAATGATGATCTTGAGACTGTTGCTCTCCGATTTCGTTTGCTTCGACAAGAAGGCTATTTTGTTTCATGTGGTAATCCTTAAATTTGTTTGCAACTTCAAATGCTCTCTAAATTAATTGTATGCACATTAAAATATTAAACAAAACCTTTATGTCATAAATTTTAAATTGTTGTTGAAGCAGAAGTATTCAACAAGTTTAAGGATAACAAAGGCAGTTTCAAGGAATCCCTTGTTAGCAATGTGCGAGGAATTTTAAGTTTGTATGAAGCCACGCATCTTAGGATTCGAGGAGAAGATGTCCTTGATGAAGCACTTACTTTCACAACCTCTCACCTTGAGTCCTTGGCAACCCACTTGAGCACCCCACTTGCAGAACAGGTAAAACATGCTTTGAAACAGCCCATCCACAAGGGTTTACAGAGGTTGGAGGCAAGACGTTACATGCCAATTTACCAGAAAGAAAAGTCACATAACAAAGACCTACTAATGTTTGCAAAGTTAGATTTCAATCTATTGCAAAACGTGCACCAGAGAGAGCTTGGTGATATTGCAAAGTAAATATTTTTTTTTTTCAATTATCATATTATCACATGTGTGTGTGTGTGTGTATTTATATATTTTTTAATTATTGCAATGTCTTTAGGCTAGAATATTATATTAGTTAACGTGGGCTATTTTCAATTTATATATTTTAGGTGGTGGAAAGATTTGGATTTTGCCAATAAGCTTTCTTTTGGAAGAGATAGAGTGGTTGAATGCTACTTTTGGATATTGGGAGTATACTTTGAGCCTCAATATTCCCTCGCTAGAAGGATACTTACCAAAGTAATTGCCATGACTTCATTTATGGATGACATCTATGATGTGTATGGTACACTTGAAGAGTTAGAGCTGCTTACAAATGCAATTGAGAGGTTTGAACATGTGCTTCTTCTACTTACGAATTCATATCATAGAATCCATATTCTTTAACCTTCAATTCTTTTCTATTTTTCCTTAAGATCTCACTTGACCATTTGACTATCTACCTTGATTTTAGGTGGGATATCAGTGCCTTAGATCAATTACCAGAGTACATGAAAGTATACTATCAAGCACTCCTAGATGTTTATAATGAAATTGAGGAAGAAATGATAAAGGAAGAAAGATTGTATCGCATGTACTATGTCAAAGAAGCAGTAAGTCTCATATTTATTTTTGAGTTAATTATATACATAAAACATAATTATGAAGCAAATGATTGACCTAGTTGCTTTTTTTCTTTTTCTCTTTGTGCGTAGATGAAAAGTCAAGCAAGAGTGTATTTAGCTGAAGCCAAATGGTTCCATGAGAAACACATGCCCACGATGGAGGAATACATGCGCCTTGCAGTACTCACCGCTGGCTATCCAATGTTAGCAACGACATCATTGGTTGGAATGGGAGATATTGTAACAAAAGACACCTTTGAATGGATAGTAGCAAATCCTAACATTGTCACTGCTTCATCAATAATAAGTAGACTAATGGATGACATGGTATCCCACAAGGTATAATGCATTAGCTAGCTCGATATATATGCTATTGTTTCACTAGTAGCATTAATTATAAGGAAATTCATTAATTCTTAAATTGATTTTTTTATATAAAATTAATTTTATTATCTATTTAATTTTTCTAACTTTCATTTTTTTGAATGATTATTTATGTAGTTTGAGCAAAAAAGAGGACATGTTGTCTCTGCTGTTGAGTGTTACATGAATGAATATGGTGTTTCCGAGAAGGATGCCCAAGATGAATTTCACAAACAAGTAACAAATGCATGGAAGGATATCAATGAAGAATGTCTTCCTCCAACTACTGTCTCCATGCCCATCCTCAAACGAATTATTAATCTTACCCGTGTGCTTGATGTTGTATATAGGAATGAAGATGCCTACACTAATGCTGGAACTGTGTTGAAAGATCTTATAGCTTCATTGCTAATTGATCCTGTGCCTGTATTATAAAAATGGGTATATGTTGTTCATTACTAAATGCTTTGTTTTATCTATAAAGTTATTGTTGTTTGTTTGTTATGCTCTTTAGATGCAAGGATAATGGATTGTAATATTGTTTCAACATCTTAAATTAATGAAATAAAATTACATGTCAAATTAATATCCTATAAGCATCTCTATATGTTCTTGTATATACATGCATACGTGGATGGATACATGTTAGAGAGAGAGAGAGAGAGAGAGAGAGAGAGAGAGAGAGAGAGAGAGAGAGATCTATTTAATATACTGAATAGTGTCAATTACCTAAAGGGAAGAAAGTACAAGGTTTATTATTGTATTAAATATACTGTCGCGACGTCCCGGACCCGCCAAACACGCACGGGTGCAGTTGGGAACTAGAGAAAGAGTGAATTTTGAAAAGAATATTTTCATAGAAAACATGGTGTGATGAAGTCGCCACTAACCTTTTGAAGTGTGGTTAGAACACTTGATTATTACAAAATTAAGGGTAGAATTGGTCTACATTACCAGAGTTGCGTTCGGGAGTTCGGTTATGCGAGGGGAAGGTATCAGCACCCCCTATACGCCCGTTCTTACGAACGGTACCTAATTAATTGAAAATTATCCCAAAATAAATTTAATAAGCCTTTGAAAATTATTCCCTTTCAAAAATCAAAGAAAATGCACAAAATAAAATACTATATGTTGACCTTATTGGTCACGCCCTTGATTATGACAAATACTCATTGTATCTAATGAGTGTTTGAGTTTTTGTGTAGGAACTAAGATTGTTGAGATCAAGATGGGTACAAAGCTTAAAGCTTGAAGACCAATACACGTTTTTCAGTTGTAATATATTTCAATTAATTGGTCAGTAATAGTAACTAGGGCTTTGGCTTGTAATAAACTCACACACATCACATGTATGATAATACGTAAGTTCAAACAAATCGTGAATGAGAAATGACCTTAGAAAGACCTTAGGGTTCGGTCGACCGACATCGAACTTTTTCAATGTCTTCAAATTGGACCTCAAGTGACCCTAAGACACACAAAGTTACACATATGTTTGTTAGGCACTTGAATAGGGCTTGTATGTTTTGAAACGGGACCGAAATGCACACATGGTGCACTTTCGGTCGACCAGAACAGTTAGTTCATTTTGGCTTGGTCGATCGAAACCTCCCTAGGTCAAAAGTTTGACCACCTGGTCGATTGAACTAGGTTGTTCAAAGAGACCTGGTCGACCGAAACCCTCCCTGGTCAACACTTTGACCATCTGGTCGACCGAACACTTTTGTTCTCCAACTACCTGGTCAACCGGAGGGTCCTCGGGAGAAATCCCAGCGGTCTGGTTGACCGAACCAACTAGTTCAAAATGGCCTGATTGACCAAACCTCGGAAAACTAAGAAATCGCCTTCTCCTGGTCGACCGAGCCCTTAGTTCAATATTCCCTTGGTCGACCGAACCATATAAGACTTGGTTGACCAAAACATTTCTGGTCGACCTGACCTCACGAGTTGTCCTGATTTTTTACCGCAGTGAATATTTTTTAAACAGGGTTAAAATGTTTTAAACATCATTAAACTTTCTTAATAATACCCAATAGGTCCCCAACGGTCATATTTCCTCAAATGTCTATGTATATGAGATCATTTATGCAAATTAGCAAGGGATTAACCACTTTGATTAGGAGAAATTTTTTGAAATTTTCAAATCTTATAATACTTCTATTTGAGCTTCCTACACTCATATTTACCTTCTCATACTGATTAAACCCTTTGTAAGTTGATCGAGTGTTAGTCTAAATAGGTTTGCTCTCCCTCTCTTGATTGATTGATTCGATTTTTACGAGAGCTAAACTTAAGTGTTTTTAGAGGACTTTTGCTAATAAGCCGATCCTAAGAAGACTTGCTTAAGCTTCTGAGTATTGCATTTGTGTTGCAATATCTTAGGAAGCTTGTATTTGTCTTTGGGTTGCAAAATCATTTTCAAAACATACTCAAATATCTTGTGTGATTTATATTGATATATTTGTGAAAAGATATTTGTGTTTGTGATAGTGATCTTTGTTGCAATATTCACTCACTCATACATTATTTGCTGAATACAAAGATTACACATCTTTTGCAAACCAAGCATATACATCATTTGATACTTACATGCTTGAGATATCCTGCTGATTGAAATACTTGAGACTTGACATTTTTGTGTGAACTTATTTGCTAAATATTTTGTGATACAAAAATTGTTTGTTTGTCACTCTTACGTACGCATTACACATATAGAAAATACTTTTGAGAGTTGAACCATCTAGACCACATTGAGCTTACATATTAAATCATATTATGGTATATGTTATTGCGCGTATTTGGGTACATATCTACTTTACACGAAAGCACAATCACTGTACCATTTGATTGTCTCAAAAAGATGAGATTGTTCATAAATTTGTACGGTTACTAAGTTTAGTTCCAAGGTGCTCATGTCCATTTTGACCTCTCAATTGACAAAAATAAAATAAAATAACAAGATAATAGCAGATTGAAAAGTTCAATGACAAAAATAAAATAAATTAGACAATTGTAGATCGAGGAGTGAGGAGTTCAATCTCAATTGAGAAAAAAAACAAAACAAAACAAAACAAAACAAAACAAAACAAACAAACAACAAAGACAATAGCAAACTGAGGAGCTTACAATGGAGACTTGTGAGGCCAGGTGTCAACTCAAATATCTCAAATTTAATATTTTGTACAATTTGTATGGATGGGGTCGGTAATTAATTGACTAATCTACGAATAAGCAATGTGGAGATTTCATGACACGTGTCATATTATTCATTTTCCATATCATTCAATTGCCCAAGATTGATTGTTAGTTCATTAGTTCTTCAATTGCTCCTATATATATGGGAACCTGCAGAGCCGAGCAGCGGCCAGCATTGCTAGTTATCAGCAGCTACCCATTTCTATCGTCCGAAAGAAGAAAAGAAAAGAGATAATAATAATGTCTGGTGAGGGGGTAGGGGTTCTTGCTACTTTAGCCCAACATGGTGCTGTGGAGTCCCCGGCCTCTATCCGTCGCTCTGCCGATTACCAACCTAGCGTTTGGGGGCATCATTTCCTCGCCTATGCTTCTGGTCATCACTCCCCGGTATATACATAATAGATTTATTTTCCGGCCATCAAATTTTGTGCAAAAGCACTTTTTGATAAAAAGAAAGAATTTCTTTTAATATTTCAAAATTTTCATTGTCCTTTTCTAAGATTTTAAATTGATTGTCCTTTTATAAATTATAAAAAAGAGTTTGTATCTTTTAGTAAATCTCAAAAGACGTCCCTATGATTTTTAAAGTCACAAGCCTAGATCCTACAAAAATAGCTCACTGTCACCAAATCTCAAGAGAGGACAATATTTTTCATCCCAACCAATGACAGCCAACCCAATCAAGCCTAAATGATACTTATTTTTCTTTGCCATTTCTAAATTGATAAGGAAATGATTGAGGCTAAGATAAATGCACCTTTAGTGGTGTTTTGGTCATGTACCTTTTTGTCTAGTTGGTACATTACTTGAAATGCATTTAACAGGAAATTGTATGAATCACATTGGTTTCTTAATTTATTCTATTGGGCTTGTGCAGAAAATTGACAATGCAAAAGAGTAACAATTATTTCAAAAGCTTAAGGAAGAAGTGAGGAGGTTGCTAGCAGTTACTACTACTTCTACACACTCTGAAATGCTATACTTGATTGATGCCATTCAATGTCTAGGAATGTCTTACCATTTTGAGATTGACATTGACCAAGTGCTAAAAAAATTTCATGACACATTCCTTGAAAGCATTGATGGAGATGCTAATGACGATCTTGAGAGAGTTGCTCTCCGATTTCGATTGCTTCGACAATAAGGCTATTTTGTTTCATGCGGTAACCCTTAAAATTATTTGTAACTTCATATGCTCTCTAAATTAATTGTATGCACATTAACGTATTAAAAAAAAAAACCGTTATTTCATAAATTTTAAATTGTTGTTGAAGCAGGAGTATTCAACAAGTTTAAGGATAACAAAGGCAGCTTCAAGGAATCCCTTGTTAGCAACGTGCGAGGAATTTTAAGTTTGCATGAAGCCATGCATCTTAGGATTCGAGGAGAAGATGTCCTTGATGAAGCACTTACTTTCACAACCTCTTACCTTGAGTCCTTGGCAACCCACTTGAACACCCCACTTGCAGAATAGGTAAAACATGCTTTGAAATAGTCCATCCACAAGGGGTTATAGAGGTTGGAGACAAGACGTTACATGCCAATTTACCAGAAAGAAAAGTCACATAACAAAGATCTACTAATGTTTGCAAAGTTAGATTTCAATCTATTGCAAAAAGTGCACCAAAGAGAGCTTGGTGATATTGCAAAGTACATATTTTTTTTTTTCAGTTATTATATTATCACATGTGTGTGTGTGTGTGTGTGTGTGTGTGTGTGTGTGTGTGTTTATATATTTTTCAATTATTGCAATGTCTCTAGGCTAGAATATTATATTAGTTAACATGGGCTATTTTCAATTTATATATTTTAGGTGGTGGAAAGACTTGGATTTTGCCAATAAGCTATCTTTTGGAAGAGATAGAGTGGTTGAATGCTACTTTTGGATATTGGGAGTGTACTTTGAGCCTCAATATTCCTTTGCTAGAAGGATACTTACCAAAGTAATTGCCATGACTTCATTTATGGATGACATCTATGATGTGTATGGTACACTTGAAGAGTTAGAGCTGCTTACAAATGCAATTGAGAGGTTTGAACATGTGCTTCTTCCACTTGCGAATTCATATCATAGAATCCATATTCTTTAACCTTCAATTCTTCATTTATGGATGACCGTTTGACTATCAACCTTGATCTTAGGTGGGATATCAGTGCCTTAGATCAATTACCAGAGTACATGAAAGTATACTATCAAGCACTCCTAGATGTTTATATTGAAATTGAGGAAGAAATGATAAAGGACGAAAGATTGTATCGCGTGTACTATGTCAAAGAAGCAGTAAGTCTCATATCTATTTGTGAGTTAATTATATACATAAAACATAATTATGAAGCAAATGATTGACCTATTTGCTTCTTTTTTTTTTTTTTTCTCTTTGTGTGTAGATGAAAAGTCAAGCAAGAGTTTATTTAGCTGAAGCCAAATGGTTCCATGAGAAACACATGCCCACGATGGAGGAATACATGCGCCTTGCATTACTCACTTCTGGCTATCCAATGTTAGCAATGACATCATTGTTTGGAATGGGAGATATTGTAACAAAAGACACCTTTGAATGGATAGTAGAAAATCCTAACATTGTCACTGCTTCATCAATAATATGTAGACTAATGAGTGACATGGTATCCCACTAGGTATAACGCATTAGCTAGCTCAATATATGTTGTATATGTGTATGTATATATATATGCTATTGTTTCACTAGTAGCATTAATTATAAGGAAATTCATTAATTCTTATATTGATTTTTAAAAAAAATAATATTAATTTTATTATCTATTTAATTTTTCTAACTTTCTTTTTTTTTTATTATGATTATTTATGTAGTTTGAGCAAAAAAGAGGATACGTTGTCTCTGCTGTTGAGTGTTACATGAATGAATATGGTGTTTCCGAGAAGGATAACCAGATGATATTCACAAACATGTAACAAATGCATGGAAGGACATCAATGAAGAATGTCTTCCTCCAACTACTGTCTCCATGCCCATCCTCAAACGAATTATTAATCTTGCCCGTGTGATTGATGTTTTATATAAGAATGAAGATAACTACACTAATGTTGGAACTATGTTGAAAGATCTTATAACTTCATTGCTAATTGATCATGTGCATGTATTATAAAAATGGGCATATGTTGTTCATTACTAAATGCTTTGTATTCTCTATAAAGTTATTGTTGTTTGTTTGTTATGCTCTCTAGATGCAAGGAATAACGGATTGTAATGTTTTTTCAACATCTTAAATTAATGAAATAAAATTACATGTCAAATTAATATCCTGTAAGCATCTCTATATGTTCTTGTATATATATGCATGCGTGGAGGGATACATGTAACGACCTGCTTATTTTACCATTTTTTTTTCCGTAATAATAAAAACCGATATAATAAACCTAACAGATCATAACCAATCTGAACCCATGAATACCAGGGATACATCAAAAATACAACACGGAAGCCTAAGCAGCAAAAAACATAAAATCATATACATCTCATATTACCATTCAACACAATACCATAGTTTACTACATCCATCGCATACATCCCAAAACAATCAAAACCAGTCCTAGGGTTGTCACCCAAAATCCATCTGACCCTAGTAAAAGACTTACCCTTCAGATAGGGTAGGACTAACTTACTCTAGCGTTGCGGAGCTTTATCCGCTCTCCTATCCGAGGCTCCTGAAATGTTCATATAATTTGGGGTGAGACACCTCTCAAAAAGAAAAATAAACTAATATCAGTGTGTGACAACATGAGTACTTTCATGTTATACATATATCAGTACATAAGCATTCCCAATAAAACTCATACGTATCATATCTGAGAAAACATATGTAAGCATAACATGATATAATATACTGGGTTTCCATACATATAAACCATCTTATAATATTGTACATAGAAAATATCCTGGAAGGTTAGCTGGCTGTTGTCATGTCTTACCCCCACATGACTGGGTTGTGTGCCTTGAAGGCGGGACTTGATAATGATCATGATCATAAAGCTACAATATCGTGCTCGTGAAAGCCTAAACCAAGTTCACCAAGTTTTGATAACATATAACATATATTAAAACAGTGATGCATGGCTATTTCATAATAATAATTACCAAATTAATATCACCATATCACTTTTCATATATAACGTGAAAATCATCGGCCAGTACGCCGGCATTTCATATTTTACCATTCACGACCCGTACGCCGTATTACATATCAAATTTAAATTCTCACTCGTACACCATCATATTGTATATAAAGCTCAAACCGTACACTGACATATCACATAAAATCCTTGAACCGTACACTGGTTTATCATATCAAAACTCTCGTCCCGTATGTCGATATATCATATCAAAACTCTCGTCCTGTACATCAATATATCATTTAAAAATAAATCCTCTGTATCATTTCAACATTTTTCCTGAAATCATATCATACTCATTTTGTAAATATAGTACTCCCATAGTAAATTTTACTCATGCCACACAAGATAGGTATTTTTCATATTTAAATCATACTATCATTTACAGCAGTATTTCCCAAACATAATAATTGTATACATTTATTTTCCTGAAATTAAATACTATAAAATTATACATATACTTCTATGAAAACAACTGATTAATTTATCCCCTTACCTGATTTCTAAAAAGCCCCTACAACAACTAGTCTTATAACCGCAGGGTTCCCCGTTCAACACCCTAAAAACAACATTTCCCAGAACAGAAATTCAGTATTTTTACGCATACTACATTTTCTACAACTGTGGGGAATGCCAAATATTGAATAAAAGTCTTACCCTGAATTTGGGATGGAGTCCAAGCTAGCTCCACCAACAATCCGTTCCAGCAGATTTGAAGAGAACTCTCCTAGGAGTGTCGTGGTGGCCTCAGATTGTCGAACGGGTGATAAATAAGCCTGATATCTTAGAGAGAAGAAGTGAAAACCGAAATGAGAGAGAGAGAAGGGTATTTTGCATGAAAATCCGCTGAAAAATAAAGTTTAGGGCTATTTATACATTGGCCTTTGTCGACGAGCCACGTTGCCTCGTTGACGAAGCCATGAAGGAAGTTTGTCGACGAATGCTTGTTCCTCGTCAAAAAATTTCAGAGTTCGGAGGATAGCCTCTCAGTATTTTCTCGTCAACGAAACGCGCCCTCCTTGACGAGCCCAATAAGCCACTTCGTCGATGAATGCAATTCACTCCCTTTTTCAATTCCTATTTTCCTCCCTCTTTTATTATTTAAATACCATAATTCTTTGATTCACAACATTCTCCCCTCCTTATAAAATTTCGTCCTAAAAATTTTCTATCCACATGATTCACCATCCCCTAAAGAAAACAGTCTTTTTATTTTATTACTTACCCTTATTTATGGTGGAGGAATATTGTGATTACATTCAGAGTTCTAGGAGATTGCATACACAAAATAAAATTAAAAAAAAATTCTCCCAAAACTAAAAAGATTACTTACTAACTAAACTACAACATGTAGCTGCAAAAGAAATATTACACAATCACTTACATTTTCCTTTATTATGATTGAACACTATGGAACAATTGCGGGTATTTCTGCTTTATCTATTTCTTAAATTCCCATGAAACTTCTTCTATTGCGTGATTCTTCCATAGGAATTTTACTAAAGGAATCTTCTTGCTTTGTAATTCTTGTTCCTTCCTGTCCAAAATCTGTACTGGTACCTCCTTATAAACTAATGAGTCATTGAATGCTATTTCACCATAATTGATCACATAAAAAGGGTCTGGGACGTATTTCCTCAACATGAATATGTGGAATACGTCGTGAATCTGGACAACATAGGTGGCAAAGCTAGCCTGTATACAATCGACCCCATTTTCTCTAGAATCTCGAATGGGCCAATGAACCTAGGGCAATGTTTACCTTTCTTCCCAAATTGCATAACCCATTTTTAATGAAGTTATTTTTTAAAATACATGATTACCAACATGAAACACCAATTTCTTATGGCAATTATCGACATAACTCTTCTGTCGGCTCTGAGCTGCATTGATTTTATCTCTGATGAGTCAAACCTTATCATATGCTTGCAGTACTAACTCTGGCCCTACAAATCTTCGTTCACCGATCTCATCCTAGTATAAAGGAGAATGACATCTCCTATCGTAAAGTGCCTTAAACGGTGTCATGCCAATGCTGGCCTGATAACTGTTGTTGTACACAAATTCCATCAGTGGCATGAACTGAGTCCAACTACCCCCAAAATCTAGCACGCGTGCTCGAGGCATATCTTCTAATATCTGAATCGTCCTCTCAGTCTGCCCATATGACAGAGGATGGAACGTCATACTAAAGGATAACTGAGACCTTTGACTCACTCAAAAAATGAGCAGCTCGGAAGCTATCTCAAGTATAGGAGTTCTGTCGTGTAATATTAAGCCCAATGGCTAAATCGTCTTCTCAGGGAATACGTTTTAATCTCTAATTTTACGTTCATCCAATCGAAAACAAAAATGTACTGAACTCAGTTCAAATTTAGGATTTTCAAGATTGTTTCAATTATACTTCTGATGAATTAAATGGCACGTAATTTAAAAACCCTAAAACTAACATTCACTAAATTTAAAAAAAAAAAAAAACAAGTATGGAAATCCTAGTCTACTTAAGGAAATACCTAAACACGCATTAATAAAGATGGCAACTACAAATAAGGAATTAAAACATGCAATAGAAACTCAATCAAACACACACACACACACTAAAAATCAAATCTTTAATATGAATCAATAATTCAAACCAAGAACTCGAACAAAAATGCAAATACATAAAAAATCTAAACTTTGAATGATACCAAAAAATAAAAATACGAACTTTGACAAAACTGATCCTAACTAAATATGAACTTTGACAAAACTGATCCTAACTAAATTAATTAAATAACTTGGAACATTAAACTAATCTACATAAAAAAATTTAACCGAAAGAGAATAAAAAAAAAACAATTAAACTTCAATAATAATGAAACACCCCAAATAATATTCAAAATCTAAAAATAACAATAAACTCAAATAAAAAGTTAATAATATTCAACTGATTAATTAGTAATAATAAAAGAAAGAGAGAAGATAAGAGAGAGAGAGAGAGAGAGAGAGAGAGAGAGAGAGAGAGAGAGAGAGAGAGAGAGAGAGAGAGAGGGAGAGCAAGGCCATGGCCATGCAGGAGTTCTCGAGTGCTGCAATGGAGGGAGTCTTGAGGAGCTCTGTTCGGATCTGCTGTTGATATGCTCGGGCTGATGCTGCGGTGGCTGGAAGAATGGTGGCTGCTACTGCTCTGTTCTGGGAGTCGGTGACCGAGGGAAGTTGGTGCTGGCAGTAGGTGGCTAGCCATGGAGTAGAGGATGTCGCGACGTCCCGGGAGCGCGTGTGCCCCGGGCGGCGAAATTAACAATTAATTTAATATTTTCAAGAAAAACATGGTGTAGGAGTCGCCACTAACCTTTAGTGCGGTTAGAACACATGATTACTACCCCGTTAGGGGTAGAATCGGTCTACATTACCAAAGTTGGGGTCGGGAGTTCGGTTACGCGAGGGGAAGGTACGAGCACCCCCTACGCGCCCGTTCTTAAGAACGGCACCTAATTAATTTAAAATTATCCCTAAGTTAATCTAATAAATCTTTACATTACTCCTTTTTATGAATTTATAAATACATAGGAAAATAAATAAATATATACATATATTCCCTCAGAGCTTAGGGTACGTGATGCCCGAAGGCTCATACCCCCGCAATAAAATCATAGGGAATTATAATTAAGAAAATACACTCCCAAATTTTGAAATTATATATAAAATTTTATAGGAAAATACTAACATGGGAGGTTTTTAATATATGGTAATAGAATATAAGTCTCACATTCCTACTAACATATTATGAATGTCAAATTAAGTAACTAAATACTATATATATTAATATATTAGGGACACTTAATGCTAAACATAGTAAGGTTCTAATAAGATTAATACTAAACATATTTACATACTAAAAATAGCTGATACTAAAATACTAGGATACTAATAATTAATACTAACTATATTAATATATTAAAAATACAAAAAAAATAAATAAAATAAAATAATTGATGCTAAACATGTGATTAAAATACTAATTTACCAAACATATAATATCCATTAAACCCTAAATCACTAAATACATAATATTAGAAAGAAAACACAAAAATGCTAAATATGTAATATTTACCAATATGCTAATATGCGATATACCTATAACTAAAATTATTAATTTACATATAATGTCAATAAAACACCAAGCTCTTAAATATGTAATGCCACATTATCACAATAATAAATTTACAATATTATAAAGGTGCTAATTAATATAAGGAATATATAATATCAATAAAAAATTTCTACCATACTAACATAAACATATATACCATAAATGTTACAAAAATCTAACCCTACAATATGAGCATCATATCAACAACAAAGTTCAAACATTGAATGTTAAGACGACAAACAAAAAAATCTACAATAATAATAATAACCGTTCAATCATAAACACAATAAAAATGAAAACATGAATATCAACCTTTAAACAAATCTTACAGCGTAGTAAACCCTACATCAACGAGACAAAAAAAAAAAATCTTATATATTAAACATTGAAGCAAACATTACAATACTAAAACCTTACAATAATAACCCTAGAGTTTATGTAAACATTATTAAAAAGACTTCGAAACTACTCCCACAATTAATAATTTCAAACCCTAGATAAATATAAACAAGAAATAATGTGGCTAGTTCAACACCAAGAAAAAAAAAAAAAATAGTTTACTTAAATAATAACAATAAATCAAGCCTACTAAACATATAGATAATAAAACATAATAAAAAGACTAAAAACATTATCATCTCAATACCTAATCCTAAAGAGTACAATACCAATTAAATATATATGTATATGTTTACACACATAATGTAACAACAATAGACATTTTTTTTCTTTAACTATCAATTATTAAATAAAAAGAAAATTCTGCAGTAAAAATAGCTAGTTAATATCACAGAAAGAAAATAAAATAAAATAAAATAAAAACAATACACATGCCAGTATGTAATGAACTGTGTGTGCACAGTGTGCGTGTGTGCGTGTTGTGTGTGTTCTGTGCGTGTGTGTGGGTGTTTACAAGGTGTGTGTGTTTGAGAGAATCACCAAGGGGTTGCCGGAGATGATGGCTTGGCTCGGCTCGGTGGTGGCCTCTCGGGTCTGCAGGGCCGGTGGCGCTGGGAGCTGGAGTTCGGTGTGGAAGGAGCAGCAGCAGCAGCAGTTGCAGAGACGGACACCGGAGGAGTGGTCGGTGCAGGGGATCGCTCGATGGTGGCTCGCGATTGCCGTGGAGTTTTCCGAACTGGGTGGAGGCTGGCGCAGGACAGAGGAGAGTGACGATGAAGCCGGGAGTGGTGGTTCTGCCGTCGGGATCCTTGGTTGGAGTTACAGGCGAGAACGGAGAGGGGGATTCGTCACCGAGGTTGCTGTTCGCCGGAGATGACGGTGGTCTGTGAAGGCTGGTTTTCTGCTGTAGGTATGGAGACGTTACGTGGAGTTGCTGGCTGACGAGTGGGAAGATGGCCGGTGATGGTTGTGCTTTCGGATGGAGGTTGTTCAGAGGGGATGGCTGGAACAGTGGATTTTTTGTGGAGAAGAAGAAGAAGAAGATGGGAATTTTTTTTTCGTCTGCGCCCGCTGTGCCCCTCGGCTGTGCCTGTGTCCCCTGTGTGTGCGCTGCCCCCTCATATAAACATTTTTTAGCAACCCTAACCAACCTCTTTTCCTTTTTTGGTTTTTTGCATTTTATGGTATTTTTTCTTTTTGGAAACAATATATATGAGAATAATTATTAATATGGTAATAATAATAATAATAATAATAATAAGGTAAAAATATATATATATTAAAATAATAATAATAATAATAGTAACAACAAAGATAATAAAATAATAATAATAAACAATATAAATAGAAATAAAAATAAAAGTAATAATAATGATACTAATGAAAAGATAAATAATAATAATAATAAACAATATAAATAAAAATAAAAATAAAAGTAATAATAATAATACTAATGAAAAATAATAATAATAAATAAGATAATAATAATAATAGTAATAAAAATACTAATGATAAAATAATTAATAAAATACTAATGAAAATAAGAATAGTAATAATAATAAAGTACTATTAATAATACTAATAATAATAATAATACAGAAAATAATAATAATAATAATAATAATAATAATAATAATAATAATAATAATAATAATAATAATAATAATAATGATAATAATAATAATAATAATAATAATAATAATAATAATAATAATAATAAAGATACTAAAAATAATAATAACAACAACAATAATAATAATAATAATAATAACCGAAATAATAATAATAATAATAGTAATAACAAAGATAAATAAATAAAATAATAATAATAATAAGAGTAATAATAAAGGTAAGCATACTAATAATAATAATAATTAAAAATAATGTCAATAATAATGAAAATAATAAATAATAATAATAATAAACAATATAAATAGAAATAAAAACAAAAGTAATAATAATAATAAATAGGATAATAGTAATAATAGTAATAAAATACTAATGATAATAAAAAATAATAAAAATAATAATGAAAATAATAATAATAATAATAATAATAATAATAATAATAAAGTACTATTAATAATACTAATAATAATAATAATACAGAAAATAATAATAATAATAATAATAATAATAATAATAAAAATAACAAGATTAGTGAAGATTAATAATAATAATAATAATAAGAATAAATAATAATAATACTAATAATAATAAAATAATAATAATAATAGTAATACATATATTGGGCCTGGGTAAAAATGGGGTGTCTACAGAGGAGAAGAAGATGGCTGCTGTCCTCTGCTGTGGAAGGCCGAGAATGGGACTGTCTGAGGCAATGGCTTGTGGTAATGTGCATAAGAGGGCTGGAAGAGAAAGGAGATTTGTGAGTATTGGAAAACAGGGGAAGATAGAAAGAGGAAAAGAGAGAAATAAAATAAAACAGAGAGGAACTAGGGCAAGAGAGGGAGATAGCAAGCAAGAAGAAAAGAAGAACAAGAGAAGAAGAGGAAGAAGAAGAAGAAGGCTGGGGTTGCGCCCAACAGGAAAAAAGGAAGGAGAATGGGAAATTTAAATAAAGGAGAGAGGATGCTTGCCCTAACTCATGACCTGGATGGCTCAACTTGACCCAATTGGAGCTGACCCGGCAACTTGACCCAACCCGAATTGTTATATTTCTTTTTCATTTTTTTCATTCTCTGTTAATCACAAATCTGACTCTTCTAGAGTCCGTTTCTCACAAAACTTAAAACAAGAAAGTTGTAGATAATCCTTTCCTCTTTTTCTAGAAATTTGAATCGTCTTGATCGGAACTCGAACGGAAAAGTTATACATGAAATACGAACAAGTATTGGTTTTGGTTTCCGAGATTTTTCCTGCAACAAAAAATTACCAAAACTTCATAAATAATGCAATAAAGTTTAAGAATGATGATTTTGACACTTTATTAAAATATTGAATAAATTTAGATATTTAATTAAAAATGTAGATACCCTATTTTTGCCCTAACCAAATAAAACAAGGGGTCCTTTCTCATTGTATTATTATTATTATTATTTCCTTATTTTTATTATTATTATTTTATTATCACTATTATTTCATTATTATTATTATTACTATTTTTATTACTATGATTTCTATTGTTGTTATTTATATTATTATTTTTATTTTCACTATTATTATTATTATTAATTATTTTCCTATATTGATATAAGTAATTTATTATTATTACTATTATTTTATTATTATTATTTATTTTCCTATATTGTTATAAGTAATTTATTATTATCACTATTATTTATTCATTATTATTATTATTATTATTATTATTATTTTACTGATAATATCTTTATTATTTTTATTTTTACTATAATTATTTATTATTATTTACTATTTAGTAGTATTATTATTATTATTACCTTATTGATACTTATATTATTATGATAATTATTATTATTATTATTTCCATTTTCATTATTACCATAAGAATAAAAGCATAAAAAAAAATCAAAAAGGAAGTTTTTTTTTTAGGGTTTTTCCAAATTTTTTTATATAAAGGGGGCATGCACACGGCCAAGAGGGGGGCGGAGGCGCTACACACGCATTAGTGAAGAGGAGAAATTTTTTTCTCTACTTCTTCTTCTTCTTCTTCTTCTTCCCGGACAGTCCTCTCCACCGACCCATGGCCGCTGCAAACACCCGAGAACCACACCATCCAAAGGAGCCGTGAGCATCCTGCAGAGTGGGCACACGACAGATTCACCTTCTCCAGTTCACTAGCCCCGCCATCCTCACCAACAGACGACGGCCGTTCGTCCACCTCAATTCTGGCGACCTCCTTCGCCGGCACTGCCAACTCCAACTGGCAGCAACTCTCCTTTCCTCTTCATCAACTCCGGTAGCCACCCCTCACGTTTCTGTCGCCACCACGATCTCGAACAGAGCACCACAGCTCCGGCAAAGACACAGCAGCGGTCCATGCTTCTTCTAGCCGAGTCATCCCTGCGGCGGCCACCTCAATCTGACGGTCAACCTCACCCTGCGCCGGTTGTCGCCTCCAGCATCTTCCCTGCTCAACAGCACCAGTCATCTTCTCCCGCGCTTGCTGTTGTTTTTCTCTGGTGTTCGTTCGGCGTTCATTCGTCTTTCCAGCCACCCCTGCTCCGGTCACCCATCTTGATAGTCGCCGTCACCGTCACCGCCCTGCAGCATCTCCAGATTTCCGACCACCCTCCTGCAGAACCCCCTCCTCTTCACGGCCATCTGATCCTTCTCCGTCACACCGGCAGCAGACCAGCAGACCCGAGCACCATTTGCACCACCCGAAGGCCCTCTCTGCAACCACGTCACAGCCTGCATCGGCGGTCATCTTTTTCTCCGACCAACTGGGTATACTTAGTTATATATATACACTATATTGACCATATTAGTATTATTATTCGTATATTTGATAGTAACATTATTATTATTTATATATTATATTATTATATTGTTTGTATATCATTATTAATCATGTTATTATATTGTTTGTATATTATCATTAATAATATTATCATATGGTTTGAATATTATTATTGCCATTGCTATTATATGGATTGTAGTTGTGTTGTTATTATATTGATGGTATTAGTATTATTACCATATTGTTTAGGTATTAGCATTAGTAATGTTATTATATAGTTGGTTTATTATTATTAGCATTATTATTATATTAATTATATTAGTATTAGTATTACATAGTTTGTATATTACTATTGGTATCAGTATTGTTATTGGTATTTTATTATTAATATTTGTTCGTATACTATTATTAGTTATATTATTATTAATTTATTAGTATTACTACTATATGAATTGTGTTAGTATAAATGTTGTATTATTTGTACATTATTGGTAGTATTAAGTACATTGTTTATGTATAAATACAAGCATATTGTTTATTATTGTTAAAATATTATTATTATTATCATCATTATTATAATTAGCATGTTATTGATATTTTTAGGGTTTGATTGCCTCTATATAGATTGTTTATTAATTTTAGGGTTATTAGTGTTTCCATATTATTATCACATTTTAACTTTAGGATTTGTTATGTTTCCAAATTATTAGTACATATTTTTTTAGGGTTTTTGATTTATTTCCATTTTATTGCACGTTGAATTTTTAGGGTTTGATTATTTCCATATCATTGTATATTTATTTTTAGGTTTGTCTAAATGCCATAATTTCGTCTTATTTGTTTCTATGTTTGTTTATATTTAACTTTTAGGATTTGAATTATTGTCATGTTTCCTTTATTGTTAATATTAGGGTTTTGTTAGTGTTATGTCAAAGTTTTGATTATTTATGGTTAGGATTTTTGCATGTATTTGTTAAGATATATTATTATCATATTGTATAGTTATTAAAATTATGATATATGTATTATTAGTCTAGTAGTATTATTATGATATAATATTAATATTTACGTGTTATGATATATGTATATATATATATATTAAAGTGGTATTATAATATTGTATTGGTATTTATGTGTTACTAATATTATGAGATATATATATATATATATATGTGTGTGTGTGTGTGTGTGTGTGTGTGTGTGTGTGTGTAGTATTATTATTACAGGTAATGTATAATCATTATAAAATATTAGGGCTATTATTTTCACATATTTCTGGAATTTTCAACTATATCCTATGTTTATATTTTGTATTGCGATATCCATTATTTCTAGTATTTTGGTATTATTTTAATAAGTATTTTTTATGTGGGTATATCCCTATGATTTTATTACGGGGGTATAAGCCTTTGGGCATCACGTACCTTAAGCTCTAAGGGAATATATATGTATATATTATATTTATTTATTTATTTTTCATGTGTATTTATAAATTCATAAAAAGGAGTAATTTAAAGATTTATTAGATTAACTTAGGGATAATTTCAAATTAATTAGGTAACATTCGTAAGAACGGGTGCGTAGGGGGTGCTTGTACCTTCCCCTCGTGTAACCGAACTCCCGAGCCTAACTCCGGTAACGTAGATCCAATCTACCCCTAACGGGGTAGTAATCATGTGTTCTAACCACACTAAAAGGTTAGTAGTGACTCCGACATTCCATGATTTTTCCTTAAAAATATTAAAATTGATTTTTATTTCGCCGCCCAGGACACATGCACTCCTGAGATGTCGCGAGAAAAAATATAAGCCATAAAGACCGAGTTAAAACGTCCAATTACGCAGTTTCGGCACGTAATCACACCCCCCAACTAACGTTTTGCTAGTTTCTAGCAAATGACGTGAATGAATCTCAGGGTGGTATCTACAACTACATACTCCAGTAATCATGAAATCAATGCACATGCAACACAAGCATACCATTTCACATACGAGAATACTACTGAATTTCACACAGGCTTGTTCATATTTAGTACACACAACTCCAAAGCATATCACTTATGCAAGTTTCATCGTTTATATGTCATTTAAGAGCAGTATACTCACATGAAGTTAATCAGAGGCACATTCAGAGTTAATGCAATCATATAAGTACGAGTATAAACAGGTAAACTCTCGAGGTGTGTGTGATGTGTGTGACTCAGTACACCTAGGACACCAGTGGACACCTACAGAACGATCGCTTTGACTTGGCCTAACTGGTATATCCTCAAGAACACTAAAAGAAAATGGGTTCACTCATCATTTGTGAGAAGGAGTGTCACGATCAAACATCCCACATATTAAAAGGAACAACGCTAAGTATATGGAGTGGACTAGTTTGGAAAGGATCTAACCTATCTATGAGGTGTCGGGTCTTTCACCCTAGCATCTTCTCACCTACTCGCCATATCCAACTGAGACCACCCTAGATCAACTCATTGAAAAACTTGTTGTGAATACATTTGAGGCATTAATCAGTTGAAGAATCTTCATACATGGAAAAATGTGTTGTGTCCTTGTGATATGTATTTAGACCGGCATTGACATTTCATTTCATGCGCATGTGTATTGCTTATTCTTTATTTTGCTCATTCTTCATTTTTTGTCTTTTCTTGATCAATTAGGACAATCATAATACTTCTTTTGTAATCTTCATACTATCAATGGGAATTGAGCTCGAATAGGAGTTCATGAATTAAGTCTATCTCTAGGGGTGCTCAGCCTTCACATTTTGAGTAGGCTACAAGACCTAGGTTTCTATCTCCCTACTAGGTGTCACCTTTAGGCTAGCAAATCAAAACATAGACTAGTGTACAAAGGAATCATCCAGAAAAAGAGAATTGAGTTCCATGAACTTTGATTTGATATTTATGCTCAAAAGGATGATAAATAGCTCAAGGATATCTCACAAGGTGTCATAGTCGCCATGGGTGCTCTCTTAGTGCTTACAGGAAACCTTAAGTGCAATGAATCACATGAATGTGTTTATTCGGCCTCGTGAGATGTCGTGTAAATACAGGAAATTATATAGTCAAATTAACACGAATGTACTACCAATCGATTCTTTATGGAGTCATAAGATCATATAGAGAGAAACTATGCATGATTGACTCAAGTGTGTAATTCGTAAGTTATGCGCAAGTATGTGAAAGGTATACACAGTGTTAAGCATGGCATAGTGCAATGTAATTCCTCAGTGCTTCTCCTTTCTTTTTCTCTTTTTTTATCCTTTTGATTTTTTTGATTTTTTTATAATATAAAACCCATATAAAACCCAGTACGTGTACGTGCACAGTGTTACATGTGAATGCTCATCCCCCCCCCCCAACTAAAGTGGAACATTGTCCTCAATGTGAAAGCATAGGGGAAATAGAAAAGACTGTGCACGGGAAAAGTAAAGCATACCTGAGTGATGGGATAATGGAAAAGAAATATTGAACAACGAGAAAATAAACCTGAAAACTAACTAAAAATAAAATAAGATAAAATAAAAGGAAAATAAGGGAAAGAAAAACATCACAATTGTCTGGCGGAGGCTCAGGAGGAATTTCATTTGGTGGTCGCAGGTCTATAAATTGCATCAGCGGGTCTCCAAATTTGAGCCGCCACAGTGGATCAGTTTTCATACCTGCACGAAAATCAACCTCAAATGAATTAATGCGTGTCAAAATACCAAACAATACGTGTGCAGGTCGACCCTCGTGTGTGGATAAGAAAGGGTCTTTATTCAACATTGTGTCCAGGAAATGTGCTTGTTTATGAACTAACGGTTGAGAGAAAGTGATCGGAATAATTACCTGCAGTTCTTCAGAAGCATTAACATTAAAGGTTTTACCTGGTTCTTTGAAAATTATATGCTCACCAGACTGGTCACCCTCTTTATCGGGTGTACATATCATCATACCACTGGAAAATTCTGCCTCCACATTAGACTTTTTGACATCTGATTCATGCGGGATTGACGATTTCATGATTTCTGAGCTCGGAGTATAAGGTACCACAAGTTGGTACTCCGTATGAGTATTAGTCTCCTCATCAACTAACTGCACCGCTTGTGGCCCTGTTTCCTTTGATTTTTCTTTGATCTCTTCTGGTTCAGCCATGACTTCTAGTACTGGGACAACTGGTTGTCCGATGATGAGCATCTCAGGTTGGGGAAATTCTTTCTTGCTTCTTGAAGTAGTGGTGACCTCTGCTATCTCAAGAGAAACATCGTGTATTTGTTGGTGTGGCTCCTGGTACTTTTAAGGACTAGGTTGAGGTTCTATGAGCAATTCTTCTTTTTCTAAGATGTCCAACTGCGTGCTTATCGCATTAATGGTATCCCACAATTCATTATTATGATCAACTTGAGTTTGCATGAATTGTTGGAGCATGTTTGCCATCTGTGTTGTGCTATCCTCGAAAAGGTCTAACGACGTACAGCTCGGAGGGATCTGTTGTGGCTGATATTGAGGCGGAGGGTTGTTTGGGCAGTTTGGTGGCTCGTATACATCTCCACCACCGATTATGCTGATAGGGTGTGCAGTTATGGGTGCCTGAGTGCATCATGTGTTCCACTGTGGGACATTGTCAACTAAGTAATCAAAGAATGATAATACCTGACCTGGATCCTCACTGACGGGCTCTCCATTGCACATGGTCTAGAAAAAATACTTGCAATCAGGGGTAAGAGCAGTATAAAAATAATCAGCTAACCTCCATGAGTCAAACCCGTGATGTGGGCAAATACTTAGCAAATCCTTGAATCATTCCCAACAAGCCCGAAATGTCTCATTATCCTGCTGCACAAAATTAAGAATCTGTTCCTACAAAAATTGAGTTTTCTGTGAGGGACAAAATGCATGCAGAAATTGACGCTCTATATCAGTCCAATTAGTGATAGAGTGAGGTCTCAAGGAATGAAACCAAATCAGTGCCCTATCCTGCAAAGTAGCAAGAAATAAATTCAATCTAGTAGATTCGTCAGCTCTAGCATGAGAGAAAAACATGTTGCAGGTTAACTTAAACTCTACTAGGTGCTAATAAGGGCACTCAGATTCCGACCCGTAGAACTCAGGTAGCAATGACGTCCTCCCACACTGCATCATGAAATTAAGCTCATCATAAGGAAAAACAGTGGAAGATGATGCAGTGGCATATTCAAGCTGCAAAAAGTCCATTATCGTTCGTGGTGCAGGTGCAGCCATTTTTCAAAACTCAATTTTTTTCTGTTTTTGTTTTATGCTTTTTTTTTTCTTTTTCATAAAACTAATAAAAATGACAGGCAAAATCCAAAATTGAGACTAAGAACGACATTCCTCGGCAACGGCGCCAAAAACTTGACTCACTTGAAAAATGAGCAGCTCGGAAGCTATCCCAAGTATAGGAGTTTTGTCGTGTAATATTAAGCCCAAGGGCTAGATCGTCTCCTCAGGGAATGCGTTTTAATCTCTAATTTTACGTTCGTCCAATCGAAAACAAAAATGTACTGAACTCAGTTCAGATTCGGGATTTTCAAGGTTGTTTCAATTTTACTTCTGATGAATTAAATGGCACGTAATTTAAAAACCCTAAAACTAACATTCACTAAATTAAAAAAAAAAAGACAAGTATGGAAATCCTTGTCTACTTAAGGAAATACCTAAACACGCATTATTAAAGATGGCAACTCCAAATAAGAAATTAAAACATGCAATGGAAACTCAATCAAACACACACACACACACACACTAAAAATCAAACCTTTAATATGGATCAATAATTCAAACCAAGAACTCGAACAAAAATGCAAACACATCAAAAATCTAAACTTTGAATGATACCGAAAAATAAAAATACGAACTTTAACAAAACTGAAAAATATGAACTTCGACGAAACTGACCCTAACTAAATTAATTAAATAACTTGGAACATTAAACTAATCTACGGAAAAAAATTTAACCGAAAGAGAATAAAAAAAAACAATTAAACTTCAATAATAATGAAACACCCCAAATAATATTCAAAATCTAAAAATAACAATAAACTCAAATAAAAAGTTAACAATATTCAACTGATTAATTAGTAATAATAAAAGAAAGAGAGAAGATAAGAGAGAGAGAGAGAGAGAGAGAGAGAAGAAGGTCGTGGCCATGCAGGAGTTCTCGGGTGCTGCAATGGAGGGAGTCTTGAGGAGCTCTATTTAGATCTAATGTTGATATGGTTGGGCTGATGCTACGGTGGCTGGAAAAATGGTGGCTGCTGCTGCTCTGTTCTGGGAGTTAGTGACCGAGGGAAGTTGGTGCTGGCAGTAGGTGGCTGGACGTGGAGCAGAGGAGAAGAAGATGGCTGCTGTGCTCTGCTGTGGAAGGCCGAGAATGGGATTGTCCGGGGCAGTGGCTTGTGGTCATGTGCATAGGAGGGCTGGAAGAGAAAGGAGATTTGTGAGTATTGGAAAACAAGGGAAGAGAGAAAGAGGAAAAGAGAGAAATAAAATAAAACAGAGAGGAACTAGGGCAAGAGAGGGAGATAGCAAACAAGAAGAAAAGAAGAACAAGAGAAAAAGAGGAAGAAGAAGAAGAAGAAGAAGGCTGGGGCAGCGCCCAACAGGGAAAAAGGAAGGAGAATAGGAAATTTAAATAAAGGAGAGGGAAGATGAACTGTGTATAAAGATCTATGAATCTCTTTTAAGATGGTCTTCTTGATATCAGCATTAGCAGGAACACATAATCTAGATTGGAACCGAAAAACCCCATCATCTATGATACTAAACTCCTCCCCCAGACCACTCTGTACTCTGACTATTACCTCTGCTAGTTCTGGATCATTTTTCTGAGCAGCTTTAATCCTTTCCTGTAGAGTAGGTTGTACCACTAAATTGGCAATACATACCTAAGGATCACTCTCAACCAACTCTATACTGAGTCTCTCTAGATCCATCATAATCAGATACTGAATCTCCATAGCTGCCAGTGTTGGTCCCACAGACTTCCTACTTAACGCATCAGATACCACGTTTGCTTTTCCTATGTGATAATTGATAGTACAATCAAAATCTTTAATAAGCTCTAACCACCTTATCTATCTCATATTTAATTCCTTCTAGGTTAAAAAGTACTTTAGACTCTTATGGATGGAGATAATTTCGCACCGTTCACCATACAGGTAATGCCTCCAAAATTTCAATGCGTGTTCTACTATAACCAATTCAAGATCAAGGGTAAGGTAGTTCTTTTTATATTTTTTCAATTGCCTGGAAGCATACGCTATCACCCTACCATGCTCCATCAGTACATAGCCAAGTCCCTTTAGGGACGCATCACTGTAGATAACATAACCCTCACACCCTGACAGGATGATCAACACTGGTGTTGTGACAAGTCTTTGCTTCAATTCCTAAAAACTCTGCTCACAGCTGTCATCCCACTCAAACCTGACATTCTTCCTAGTCAGTTGTGTCAGAGGCCCTGATAATGCTGAGAATCCCTCAACAAAATGACGATAATACCCAACTAACCCCAAGAAACTCCTAATCTCCTAGACGTTCCTCGGTTTAGCCCAATTCACTACCGCCTCAAGTGTACTAGGATCCACAGAAATACCATCTCCTGAAATGACATGCCTTAAGAACACAACCTTCTCAAGCTATAATTCACATTTACTGAACTTCGCGTACAACTTCTTTTCCCTAAGCGTCTGTAAAACCTACCTGTATTGAATCAGGTGTAATCCCAAGAGTGGGGGTGAATTAGGTATTTAAAAATTCTTTAACAGTTATTTACGCCTTAAACCCTTCTTATATATTTACCAATAAATTCTTATTACTCAATTACTTCAGTGTAAGACTATCCAACCTATGTATACAACATAAACAATTTAAATACAATGCTGAAAATAAAGAGTAAAGGGAAGAGAGAAGACAAACACAGTTTTACGAGGTTCAGCCGACTTGGCCTACATCCTCACCTTGAGCAACCACTCAAGGATTCACTAAATCCCTGCTCCTTAAATTGGGACAGAGCTTCCCTTACAATTTGCTGCTTACAAGAGGCACAACTCCCTCCTACTCCACTGCTTATAAGAGATATAGCTCTCTCCTCACACACCGGTTCACACACCAAACCGTGTAAACAATAAGATATGAAAAATAACACTCAAAACAATGCTTCTAACAAAAGCTTGTGAATGGCTGTGGTAAGCAACTTCAGCACGAAAGTGCACAGTGTCAGTCTTAAGCGAATGGCTGAGTGAGCGGGAAGGGAGCATCAGGTCAGAAAGTTTAACATGTGGATGGAGAGGATCTTCGATGAGGGTGGAGAACCTGCGAAGACATTCTTTGATCAGATCCCTCCTCATATGTAGACTCAATGCCACGATGGTGGAAAAAGGTATGGGAACATGACGACAAACCTCGTCGAATGTTTCAATGCCGTCCTTAAGGGCGCTCGTAGCCTCCTAATCACTGCCCTTGTGCAACTGACATTTTATCGTGTTGCACATTATTTCAACAGCCGACGGGAGGTTGCTCGTAATGCAATATCAGGAGGAAATGCATTAACTCCTCATATATTGCTTGCGATGGAAAGAAGGAAGTTGAAGGTGACCGGACATCACGTGATGACGTTCAACCGGTCTAGAGGTACTTTTAGCATCACGACTGCACAGTTGGGACCTCATAAAGGAAACAATATGTAAACCCTGCACATTCAAGATTTGCACGTCTGCTCGTATGGGAAGTGGCAAGCGTTGCACTTTCCATGCTCCCACCTTCTCGTTGTATGTGCAGAGACACGTCTGAACGCCATGTAGTATGTTGAGCCTTGTTGAAGCACTGCCGAACATTATGCGACATATGCGGCGGATTTTCAGCCGATTATGCACGAGGCGTACTAGCCAGCATCGTCGTTGCCGACTATACAGGCAAATCCAGCATATACTCGACATAAAGGTCGTCCTAGGAGCTCCTGTATACACAATGAAATGGATGCTAGGGAAGGTAGGAAAAGGAGCACGTGCAGTATATGTCATTAAGAAGGACATAATCACACAAGGTGTACGAGAAGGACCCACTTGGGCGATGCAGTTGGACTATCGCATTGATGTCGTATGCAATTTGAGACTCATTCACACCCTTCTTTTTTTGTATATAACTATTCTTATGAGGTGATGCATTTTACAGGATTGATCCAGGGCCGTTTGATCCGAGCGTCTTGACGATGGGCGATCATCATAGGGCCAGCCGAGCATGGGCTGACCCTTGTTCTGTCGAGGGGGCATGTAGTTTGCAGAGCGTTGGTTAGAGGAAGACCCCCGCATCGTCTAGCTGATACGCGATGCGGGGTTTTATGGCATTTATCGAATTGCTCATATCCAGTTTGATTGGCATCTCGTCACAGCATTGGTGGAGCGATGGAGATCTGAGACGCACACATTCCACCTAACTCATGGCAAGGCCACCGTCACATTACAGGACGTAGCTATTTTTTTCGGGTTGCCGATTGATGGGCGAGCCGTCATTGGTCGCACTGCCGAACCAGTGGAGGGACCTATAGACCGTCAGGGTCGACTTGCCCTGCGTACTGTGTGTGAGCGTTTGTTAGGCGTCGTTCCACCTGACAGTAAGTTGGTTGGTGCACGCATCTGTCGCGACGTCCCGAGAGCGCGTGTGCCCCGGGCGGCGAAATTAAAAATCATTATATTTTCAATTAAAAACATGGAATGTCGGAGTCGCCACTAACCTTTAGTGTGGTTAGAACACATGATTACTACCCCGTTAGGGGTAGAATCGGTCTACATTACCAGAGTTGGGCTCGGGAGTTCGGTTACGCGAGGGGAAGGTACAAGCACCCCCTACACGCCCGTTCTTACGAACGGTACCTAATTAATTTGAAATTATCCCTAAGTTAATCTAATAAATCTTTACATTACTCCTTTTTATGTATTTATAAATACATGTGAAAAATAAATAAATAAATAAAATAATAAATAAATAAAGATAATATGTACATATATATTCCCTCAGAGCTTAGGGTACGTGATGCCCAAAGGCTAATACCCCTTGCAATTAAATCATAGGGATAATAATTAAAAAAATACACTCCCAAAATTTTGAAATTATATATAAAATTTTTATAGGAAAATACTAGTATGGGAGGTTTTTATATATGATAATAGGATAATCAACAACTACTTAAAATATTAAAAATGTCAAAATAGGTAATAAAATATCATATATATTACAATACTAAAGATTCTATCCAAAAAGTAATACCTTATATACTGAGAATACTAAAACTATCTTAATATGTAATGCTAAACATCCTAAAGATACCATATTAAGTTGTATTCTATATGTTAAAATACTTAAAAAAAACCCTAATACGTGATACTAAATATAATAATAATACCATATAATTCATAATAATAACAATAAACATATAATATGAACTTAAATACTAAAATACCATATGAACTAATAATAATACTAAAATGCCATAATAATAAACTAATACTTATAGACTAAAATATAAATACCACCATAAGAGTAATGTAAACATAATGATAAAGATAAACCTAATAAACTGCCTAAAGATAAAAATAATAATATATGAACATAGTAATACCTATAAATACCACAATATATATAAGATGGACATAGGAATAATATAAACATGATAACGAACAAAATATCCAAAACATCACACAATAATGAAAATTCCACAATAAGTAAAAAGTAATGATAATAACTCTCCAAGCGGTACACCAATATCCTATAAACACCACTACACAAATAAGAAAATAACTAATAAAGGAAATAAACCAAGTCTAGGATTAAAACATGGGAACTAATGAAAGGTTAAGAAATAATGAATATATTACATTCTAAAATATGCATAATCACAAAAATTAGCATACGATCCTAAGAAGAATGAACTTAAATCCTAAATGAATACTATGACGAAAACGAACCCTGCAAAACAAAATAAATAAATAAATAAATCAACGTCAACTATATATATGAAACCTGAATTAAAATTTCTGCCAAAGTTAGAAAAATCCTGCAAAAAGTCAATTAATGTTAGATATACGCATATATAAAATACCAATTAAATGTACAATAAAAAAAAATAATCTTTATATGACAAAACCCCAAACAAATCCAAAAAAAAAATATATATATATATATATATATATATATACACGGGCATGTGTGTGACAGTGTGAGTGAGTGCAGGGACTTACAGAGGTGGGGAGGGGTGGTCGGCCGTGACAGAGGATAGCCGGTGAGTGTGTGACGTGGTTGTAGAGAGGAGTTGCTGTGGGTTCTGCCGGACTGACAGTCAGAGACGGTGACTGGAGTTCGGCACGGTGACGGCGAACGGCGGCGAATGAGAGAGCTTGCGGCAGCGATGGAGACGATGATGACAGCGATGGTGATGACGATTGTGAGTCTCTGCTTGGTTCTGAATCTGCAGGTTCATTGCGGCGGTGATGGATGCAGAGAGTGGCCGGAACTGAGAAAGTTGTTGGAGCGACGACGAACCTCCCGGCCACTAACGCGGGGCGGCTATGGTGGTAGAGACAGAGATGAACTGTGACTGTGAACTGGTGCGTTTCAGGAGATCTGCTAGTGGCTGGAGGCGGAGTAGAGCAGAAATTCTGGCTGCTACGGTTGCAGCAGGCTGGCCGAGGAGAAGCCGTGCGGAGACTGCTATAGCGTTTCTGGTGTGGTGCTCGGCAGCAAGGGGGCTGGAAGGTGCCGCCTAATGTGGCCGGATGGTCTGGTGCAGAGGTGGCTGTGCTGTGTGTGTGACCGGAGAGAACGCCCGAGATGATGGCAGTGTTGCCGAAGGAGCTCTCGGCTATGGTGAGGTGATGCAAAGATGGAGAGGGACTAGGGAAGAGATAGGCGTGAGAGAATGGAAGGATGGACGGAGGGAGATGGAGAAGGAGATTCGGGTTTTTTCTTTTGTGTTTTCCTCGGCCTTACTGTGTTGTGCCCCTCCCAGCGCCTCCCCCGGCTCCCTTCTTATAAAAATGATTTTGAAGAAACCCTAAAAACACTTCCTTTTTTGTTTATGGTATCTTTCTTTTTTTTGGAAATAATATATACTGCTATTATGTAAATAAGGAAATAATAATAATAATAATAATAATAATAATAATAAGGTAAAAATAATAATAATAATAAAATAATAATAATAATAGTAATAATAAAGATAAATAAATAAATAAATAAAATAATAATAATAATAGTAATAATAAAGGTAAAAATACTGATAATAATAATAATTAAAAATAATGTCAATAATAATGAAAATAATTAATAATAATAATAATAAACAATAAAAATAAAAATAAAAGTAATATTAATAATACTAATGAAAAATAATAATAATAATAATAAAGAAAATAATAATAATAATAATAATAATAATAATAATAATAAGATTAGTGAAAATTAATAATAATAATAATAATAATAATAAGAATAAATAAAATAATAATAATAATAAAATAACAATAATAATAATAATAGCGATACATACATTGGGCTTGGGTAAAAATGGGGTGTCTACAGCTGCCCCTCTTTGTAGGCTTCGTCGCTTCAAAGTAAAAGTAGGAATTCTCCTACGTTATTTGTAGCAACAAGCCTGCAAAGATAAAAGACGCTGATTTTGGACCGGGCCCAATGTAACAAAAGAGACCAAAACGATTTGTGAAAACCGATTTGCATGTATGATTGAGAGCACATGAGAATGACTTGTGTCGAGTGTAGGAACCCGAGCTATAGTTCACGGATGGGTGACTTGCACCAGGTGTGGGAACCCGAGCTATAGTTCACGGAAGGGCGACTTGCACCAGGTGTGGGAACCCGATCTATAGTTCACGGAAGGGCGACTTGCACCGGGTGTAGGAACTCGAGCTATAGTTCATGAGGGGTGACTTGCACCGGGTATAGGAACCCGAGCTATAGTGCACGAAAGGTGACTTGCACCGGGTGTAGGAACACGAGCTATAGTTCACGGAAAGGTGACTTGCACCGGGTGTAGGAACCCGAGCTATAGTGCACGGAAGGTGACTTGCACCGGGTGTAGGAACCCGAGCTATAGTTCACGGAGGATGACTTGCACCGGGTGTAGGAACCCGAGCTATAGTTCACGGAAGGGTGACTTGCACCGGGTGTAGGAACCCGAGCTATAATTCACGGAGGTTGACTTGCACCGGGGGTAGGAACCCGAGCTATAGTTCACGAAGGGTGACTTGCACCGGGTGTAGGAACCCGAGCTATAGTTCACGAAAGGGTGACTTGCACCGGGTGTAGGAACCCGAGCTATAGTGCACGGAAGGTGACTTGCACCGGGTGTAGGAACCCGAGCTATAGTTCATGAGAGGTGACTTGCACCGGGTGTAGGAACCCGAGCTATAGTTCACGGAGGTGGACTTTGCACCGGGTGTAGGAACCCGAGCTATAGTGCACGGAAGGTGACTTGCACCGAGTGTAGGAACCCGAGCTATAGTTCAGGGAGGATGACTTGCACCGGGTGTAGGAACCCGAGCCATGAGTTCACACGAAGGGTGACTTGCACCAGGTGTAGGAACCCGAGCTATAGTTCACGGAGGATGACTTGCACCGGGTGTAGGAACCCGAGCTATAGTTCACGAAGGGTGACTTGCACCGGGTGTAGGAACCCGAGCTATAGTTCACGATGGGTGACTTGCACCGGGTGTAGGAACCCGAGCTATAGTTCACGGAACGGGATGACGTGCACCGGGTGTAGGAACCAGAGCTATAGTTATCCACGAAGGTGACTTGCACCGGGTGTAGGAACCCGCTAAGTAGTCACGACCTTGCAAACCGGGTAGGACTTGCAGTGCGACGAAGGTTGACTCACGCGTGGGTGGAACCTTCGGTGTAGGAACCCGGAGATTTATAGGTGCGGGGGTTGGAACCCGTGTGGTGCGCTAGTTGCAAGGAAAGGAAGGACTTGCACCGGGTGTAGGAACCCGAGCCTATAGTTCACGAAAGGGTGACTTGCACCGGGTGAGGAAACCCGAGTAGGAACCCGGAACCTAGTTGAACGATAAGGGGACCCCGACTATAGTTCCGGTAGGAACCCGACGTTGCACTGGGTGTGCACCGGGTAGGAACCCGAGCTATAGTTTCACGGAAAAAGGGTGGCACGGACCGAGCTATGTGACGTTGCACTGGGGTAGGAACCGAGGTGCACGGAAGGTGACTACCGGGGTGAACCCAAGCTATAGTTCAAGGAGGATGACTTGCACCGGGTGTAGGAACCCGAGCTATAGTTCATTGAAGGGTGACTGCACCGGGTTGTAGGAACCCGAGCTATAGTTCACGAAAGCGTGACTTGCACCGGGTGTAGGAACCCGAGCTATAGTTCACGGAAGGGCGACTTGCACCGGGTGTAGGAACCCGAGCTATATGTACGGAAGGTTGACTTGCACAGGTGTAGGAACCCGAGCTACGGTTCACGGAAGGGTGACTTGCACCGGGTGTAGGAACCCGAGCTATAGTGCACGAAAGGTCACTAGAACCGGGACTAGGAACCCGAGCTATAGTTCACAGAAAGGAGACTCGCACCGGGTGTAGGAACCCGAGCTATAGTTTCACGGAAGGGCGACTTGCACCGGGTGTAGGAACCCGAGCTATAGTTCACGAAGGGTGACTCGCACCGGGTGTAGGAACCCAAGCTATAGTTCATGAAGGGTCAATAAGGTGGGACCGTGAATGGTCAATAAGATGAGACCTCGATGGGTCAATAAGGTGGGACTGCAAAGGGTCAATAAAGTGGGACAGTGATAGGTCAATAAGGTGGGACCACGAAGGGTCAATAAGGTGGGACCGCGATGGGTCAATAAGAATGGGACCACCAATGGTCAATAAGGTGGGACCGCAATGGGTCAATAAGAATAGGACCGTGATAGGTCAATAAGGTGGGACCGCGAAGGGTCAATAAGATGGGACCGCTATGGGTCAATAAGAATAGGACCATGATAGGCCAATAAGGTGGGACCGCAATGGGTCAATAAGAATAGGACCGCGAATGGTCAATAAGGTGGGACCGCAATGGGTCAATAAGAATAGGACCGTGATAGGTCAATAAGGTGGGACCGCAATGGGTCAATAAGAATAGGACCGTGATAGGTCAATAAGGTGGGACCGCGAAGGGTCAATAAGATGGGACCGCGATGGGTCAATAAGAATAGGACCGTGATAGGCCAATAAGGTGGGACCGCCAAGGGTCAATAAGATAGGACCACGAAGGGTTAATAAGAATGGACCGTGATGGGTCAATAAAAGTGGACCGCGATGGGTCAATAAGAGTGGACCGCGATGGGTCAAATAAAAGTGAATAAGATAATCAGAATAATTTGGATGAAACTGCTCTCATGAATGAGGTAATCAAGAAAGCTTTGAGGTGATCCAACACCTCGATTTCGTCGTGAACAACACCAATTTTGGATGTGAGGGTCGATGCCCTAATTTAAGGTAGATGACTCAATTTGGACCAGGAAAATGGCTACTTTGTATGGGGGATGATGAATCGGGTACGAAGTCTTGAGATTTTTTTGGAAAGTGTCCTCAAGCATAGGGCTCAGAATTATTCCATTGGGGATTATCAATCGGGAATGAAAACATGAGTTTCTTTGGCTGTCTTTAGATTACCCTCTTTGAGACTCAACAACCAAGGGGTCAACTGCCACAGTTTCAAAGTATGTTAATCTGTGCATTGGGGCCAGCTGCCCCAATTTCAAAATACGTCTAGACCAGAATGGCTCGGTCAAGGATGCAAACAGATTATTCTGAAGTTTATTCAACCGGGTAAGTATGAATGAATGGTGCTCTACTGCTATATGTATGCATGTTGCTACCTAAGATGCAAAAATGCAGTGATATGTTGCTATGTGTGCATAATGATGCCTGAATGCAAAGATGTATGCATGCTGAATGAGATGCCCTTTGTATTTTCTTTCTTATGCAATGCATGGAATGTGTGGTAATGCATGAAATATATGGTAACACATGAAATGTATGGTAATGCATGAATCTTTTTCTCCTTCCAACATGCTTGTAATCAACAACCCAATCTCTGACCTTGGGTGTGCCTGCTGATTCTGTCCATGTTTCAAATTTCAAAAGGCACTCAAAATCTGCCCTAGTGTTTACATGCCACTGGTCATGACCCTGTTTTTGACTTTGACTCTGTCTTGAAAGCTCTTGAATTTGCTCTAATGATCTCAAAAATTGCCTAGTTTCGATCCTTATCCACTGATCTTGGCTATGTTTTCATCATGCACTCTGATATGATGACATCGGAGTTAGTCCAAACAAAACTCAACCCAAAATCTGCCCCATTTACCATCATTTGTTTACTGATATTGGCTTCAAATTTGACTTTGACACGAAGGCACCCCAAATCAGCGTCACTAGAACTCAACACGAAGTTTGGATCATTTGAGTGCATCTGTAGCTATTCTTGACCATTTTACCTGTCTTTCACAAGGATCCTCTTTTGGCGAATGTGTCAGTGATTAAGCCCTTTTGACCATCCGTCCTCCTTTTAGAGCTTTTGAAGAATGGAAATTTTTTTTTTTTTTTTTTTTTTTGGATGGAGGAATGAATGATGAATGATCATGCATTTAGGACATCAACTTGCTAGATCAAAAGGTCATATGCACAAAATAGATGTTCTACTGAGTTCACCTGCTATTTCAATGGAAAAAATTCATACCAGTATTCGAGAGCCCTAATGATGATGGTGCTAACTTTTCGAACTGAATAACTGATTTTCTTCTTTAACCAATTGCCCCAGTTTTATTGGGGGACTATTCTTCTACCTTGTTCTGCCGTGAAATCATTGAGAGCCTCTTGTTTAATGGTTGCCCCTAGTTCAGCCAAGTTCGACCAATGTTTTGATCTCAAGATGGTCTTTAAAACTCGGGACGAAACGTAGGCCGAGGGATACAGGTTTTCAGAATAAAAGGGAAACTGAGGCTCAAAAATCCCATCCCATAACGATATTTTATGCTCCCAGTTTGATTTGAGGCACTTGCAAGATATTGATCGAACTTGTCATTTGGACAAGTTGCCTACGTACCCTTTCAGGATCAGGTCATTACGTAGTTCAGACACAATATTGCGTCTGACAAATCATTTGATACAACAATGTATACCGATCTGGTCAGGACTTTCATTTGGACTGTAATGCAGGCTAGGGTTTGGGTTAAAGAAGAAAAGAGTTAAATAAGGCTCAAAATCGTAGAGTTTATCAAGGGTAATTTGGTCAAAGATCACATGTGTAGTATGTCCCTTATTTTTCTTCTTCTTCTTCCTTTTCTTCTTCCTTCTCTTTTATCGCAACTATTGCGTTTCCTGTTAGGAAGGAATCTGAACTTCATTTGCATTGGAAATCCATTTGGGACGGATTATTTTCTTGAAACTGCCCCAGTATGGGGTGTAATCCTTGACAGGTTAAGAATAAAATTTTCAGGCTCAAAAAGGGCTTTGCAAGGGGTTTCTCTTTTGCCTTTCTTTTGGGTAGCAGAAAAAAATAGCCTGCCATCCTTTTGATAATGATTATTGTCTCAAATGATTTGTCAAATGCTAAGGCACCCAAACCCGAGTTAAATTTCTGGTGAACTGACTTTTAAGAAAAATTAGTTTAACAATCAAGCTCAAGTGGGTTAACAAATGGTAAATCAATATTGGGTTCTTTTTAGGGATAACTGATCGGCCAAAGATGGCCATCTATCATTCGATCAAAACTTGATTAGCGAACTGACATGAGATTCATGGAACCAACCCATATTTTACTGAGGCTTTCCGAACTTCTTCGCAGTATTCGAACTCATGGAGTGACGAACATTGTTTCATCTTGCTTTACTTTCCGTCTCGTAGCTTGAATTTTTCATAACTAACACCTGCTTTTGGTTCATGAATACTGGTATTTTATTTTCCTTCTCTTAGCAAGGAAACACGAGTAAACAAAATTTTGGACATTGAACTCCTGATGCAAGTGATATACGAAAATGCATAATTTTGTTTCTTTGATAGCAAAGGAAACTTCGGAGATAAAACCTTTAATAAATTGGCAACAAAAGAAAGAAGAAAACAAAAGAAGATAAAAGCATCCATGAAGGGGGCGAACAATCAAAAGCTTGCCACTTAAATTTCTCTGTTTCCATGGTCAAAAAGTAAACCCATTTATTCAGACTATATACGGAATATGTCTGGTTCAAAACTTGTTGTACTTCTTTGACAGATCTGATCTTCAAAATATTCCTACAATAGGCTCCTCCACGTCAATTGCCAATAGACCCAAATCTCTTAAGGTTTGTACTTTATGCTTGAAATGCCAACATTTTTCGATTGAATGACCTATTGCCCCAGAATGATACTCGCATCGAGCATTTGGGTCGTACCACCTTGGGAAAGGGGATTGTAGCAACAATCCTGGTATTGGTGCAACCATTTGGATTTCCACCAATTGCGGGAACAATTCTGCCTAGTCATTGGAATAGGTTGAACTTCTTTTCTCTTTCTTTCCATTAGGGGGCTCCCTCCCGTGTCCTGAACATTCAGCTGCCTTGAAATAGGCTTAGGTCCGAAGGGAACTGCTTGGGGTTGCGCACCTGAATGCACTATCTGATGGACTATGGGCTTGTAGGCAAAATTCTTATTTGTCCCCCCGGATTTTAACCACTTGGTAATGATGCCCCTGAATCATCTGTGCTTCCTCGTCTTTCTTCCTCTTACTTGGGTCAGTTTCTGCATCACCACTTTTGGTTTTTCCGACTTTGATGGCTGTTTCGATTCTCTCTCTGGTAGAAACAATATCCATGAAGTCATGGGGGGTTGCCCCTAAGAGATGCCCAAAGTAAGGATCTTTCAATGTATTCACGAATAGGGAGATAGCCTCCCTATCTGCCACAGGAGGGCTCACTGGATGGACATATCCCTCCATCTATATGCATATTCTCTGAATGTTTCATTAGGTTTCATTTGCATGCTTTGCAGGGTCATACGATCAGGTGCCATCTCTATCACATGGCGGTACTGAGCTATAAATGAATTTGCCAGATCTTTCCAAGTACGGATTCGAGCTCGATCTTGCTGCATGTACCACTGCTAGCTGTCTTGCTTCATTCAACTTCTTGAAAAGCAATGCATCATTAACCTCTCATCTCAGTATGTGCAGCCATTTGTTGGCAATACAAGCGCAGTGGGTCCCGAGCGTGGGTCCCCATGGAATTTTTTTCAAAAATCCGGCAACCTTGAATTTTGGCGGCAGAGTGACCTTTGTATCGAGGCAAAGGTCATTATGCAAATAGTGACAATTATATATACAAACAAAGATAAAAATGCATGCAGCCTATCGTGCATGACATGTATGAAATCGAATGCATGTATAAGATTTCCTAAATTACTAATTAGCTAGAATTCTAGAAAATTCCACTAATAAAACGGGGTCAGAGTAACATGACCAGTGATGGGCCACGATTTCAATTCAATTTCTCCCTTACCCATTCATGTCCTTGATGAATATGGTCCATGTACATCAGTTCGATAAAGGGTCAAATTATGTCTATGAGGTTGGGGTGACCAGGCAGTCAACCCTTAATCGGAGTCATTCAATGTGGATTATTGGACTTTTAGTGTGCACTTGGCCTCAAGATTTTAAAATATGGGCCTTCAAAACTATTTCATGATGGGTAAGGTCCTAGTTGATTTGAATTGAAAACGAATTGGGCTGGGAGTACTGAAAAAAAAATGTTGGCCGAATTTTTAGGTGGAGGTGATAGGGCTGATGAAGCCAATTTTTGGAAATCTGGGTTTGACCCTCTTTGGAATCATGTTGGGCCAAGTTTTTTCACGTAGGAAAATGTCGGGACTAGGCTTGTTTTAAGAATTTTGGGCCGATTTATTTGAAAAGGAATTGGTCGACCCATATTTCATGAGGGCTGAGGCCCTAGTGAAAAGGAATTGGGCTGGGATATTTGAAAAAATGTTGGCCAAATTTTTAGGCATGGGGTTGAAGTCCTTTTTGAATCGGGTTTGACCCTTTTGAAAATAAGGAATGCGGCCAGGTTTTTTCTTAGAAAAAGGTCCGGCCCCCAAGTTGATTTAAAAACATGGCGGTGGGCCGAGTTATTTGAAAAGCGGTCGGGCCGACCATATTTTAAAATGCTTAGGCAAGTGCTTCATTTTTGGAAAGGATAAGGCATGGTCTCATATTGGGGTTTTTTAGAATACTGGCTAAGTAGTATGTAAGTTTAAAATGGACATGCAGCATGCATGGTATATACAAGGGATCTTCATAACATATATACACCATACTATACATGGAGTAGGATGTGGCTCCTGTCCCAACCCAAGGTAGTAGATATATACATGGGTTCTCATGGCTCTATCCTAGTTAGGAAGACCTATAGAAAGTATGTGCTGGGTATGGGTCTCTATTTTATATACAAAAAGGTTCCCAATCTAACCTCCCTCCTCACCCAAGAGGGGTTTATACAAAGTTTAAAGTGACGCGGAGTTGTCGCGGGTCCCACAAGCCCTGCCACTGGGGACGCACGCTATTACAATCCTAATCTAATCCAGTAAGGAAAGCCGAGGGTATAGAGGGGAGAGTGGGGGCTGGGTGGTGTGAGTGTACTTTTTACCTAATCCCACTAGCCCCCCACATGAGGCCATGCTAGGAAACAATATGGAAACAAGATATTTACAATTAAATATATATATCAAAAGATAAGGAAACACAATATAGCAATTAATATGTGTATCACAAAAAATTGCGAAACAAACAAAGAAACAACATATTCCGATTAGTATACAAAATATCTACTTATTCAAATCATCTACAATTAATAGGTCTATTTAGAATATTTAGAAACAAAATATCTACAATGAAGTATTCCCAAATAGGAAACAAAATTTTTTAATTAAGTAGGGTTATTTGTAAATTATGGAATGCCAAGGATATTTACAATTAATTAAGGTTATTATGAATTACTATATTTACAAAATACGGAGTAATTATTTTAAAAAAGTGATTAAATTAAACTTGGGGATAAATTTCAATTAATTATTGCTCGACTCTCAAGTCCCCAGCGAGTCGCCAAGCTGTCGCAAGTCCTGGGAGCGGTGTGGCCCCGGGCGGCGAGAATTAAAAATCTTTTAATATTTTATGAAAAACATGGATGCGGAGTCGCAACTAACCTTTAGTTCGGTTAGAACACATTGATTACTACCCCGTTAGGGGTTAGAATCGGTATACATTACCAAAGTTGGGGTCGGGAGTTCAGTTACGCGAGGGGAAGGTAGGAGCACCCCCTACGCGCCCGTTCTTACGAACGGTACCTAATTAATTTGAAATTATCCCTAAGTTAATCTAATAATTCTTTAAACTACTCCTTTTATGAATTAATAAACACACATGAAAAATGAATAAATAAATAAATATATACATATATTCCCTCAGAGCTTAGGGTACGTGAAGCCCAAAGGCTAATACCCCCCGCAATAAAATCATAGGGATAAAAAAAAAATACTTTATAAAATACGCTCCCAAATTTTAAAATTGTAAGTAAAATATTTATAGGAAAATAATAGTATGGGAGGTTTTAATAATAGATATAATAATTTAAACATAATAAATAAATAAATAAAATAGTAATAAACTAGAGTATTAGGATACCACAATACGTACTAATCAACATATATAATAGAAGCTAAAATATCTAACATACCAATAATAGTAGAATATAAACATATAATATAGACTAAGATAATGAGCATATCATAATATTAAATTACTACATATACGTTATAAACAAAATACTTAAACATCCCATAATACACATAATACGATAATAATAATAAATATCCACCAATAATATAATACGTAATAAATTACTATAATACTATATACTAAACATACCATATAATGGCATGATACCAAAACACCAAAAATATTACCTAAACTATTAAGCTTACCAAAATAATTAATACCTTGTATATTAACATGCTAAAAATATAATAATAATACATAATATTACCTAGAATGCTATGTTACTAAATGTACACGGTCACCTAAAATACTGAATTAAATGTATAATGTTACTTAAAATTCTAAGTTGCTAAATATAAATATCACTTATTCAAATAAATATTATAGCATTAAAAATTTCACAACAATGTTATGGACATGACAAAATAATAATGCAATCATATACAAGAAATAGATAAATAATAAACAATAATGAACATCAATATATACACAATAACAATGTAAAGTAAACTAAATAAAACACTACTCAAAACCCTAATAACGTGAAATAACCAAAACCCTAAAATAAAACAATAACCTAAAACCCTAAAGGGTCGTATTATGAAAATAATGTAAATAATCAAGAATTCTAGATGTGAATAATATTACAATCCTAAATAATAAACAAAATCCCTAAATATCGTATGAACAATAAATATGACAAATATCCTAAATACATCAAAAAGTCTAAATAATGTCTACGCAATAAAACATCCTAAATAATATGTAACAATAAAAATAATGATTACAAAAAAAAAACGGTAATATAAGCACTTTAAACAAATATACAACAATAAATATGGACACGTAATAAAGTATTAAATAATCATCCAACACCTATAACAATAATGTTAAATATATATAGATATATAATAAAGCCCTAAACATGAAACCTATATGTTACAATAAAAGTAATTATATAAAAAAAAAAACTTTAAAGATTACACATGTCAAGGGGGGTTGGCGGAGAATGGAGCAGGGGGCAACGGGAGGTCTTGCCGACGGCAACGGTGATGCCTGGGCGGGGTGGTGAGTGGCTAAGCCTGCTGGTTTGGCTTGGTTCGGGGGTGCTCACGACGGTGCTGGAGTGGCGCTCACGATCGACTGCAGTGGAGAGGTGCTCGGTTGCTGCTGGTGTGGAGTTGGATTGCTGGTGGCTAGGTGACTCGTCTGGAGTGGTGCAGCGGTGGGTGCAGATGGCTGGTACTGGAGATCCTGGAGGCTGGCCGGGTTGCCGGAGATGGAGATAATGATGAGAGGACTGGGTCGTGAGGTGGTAGGCTGTGAATGGAGAAGATGGGGTTAGCCGAGGATGATGGCTGGGTGAGCGTGAGCCGGAGGGTTGCCGAGGTTGTGCCGAGAAGAAAGGTAAGGCTTTTTTTTTTTGTTTGTCTTCGGCTGTGCTGTGCGCGGCTGTGGCCGCCCCCTCCCTCCCTTGTGTGTATCACCCTTATATAAAAAAAAAAATTTTGACAACCCTAAAAAAAACTTTCCCTTTTTTGATTTTCTTTTTATGGTATTTTTTCTTTTGGAAATAGTATTATGAGTATAACTACTATTATGGTAATAATAATAATAATAATAATAATAATAATAATAATAATAATAATAATAATAATAATAATAAGTAAAATAATAACAAAATAATAATAATAATAACAATAATAATAATAATAAAAATAACAAAAATAAATAATAATAATAATAATAATAATAATAGTACTAATAAAAAAATACTAATAATAATAAAAGTTAAAAATAATATTAATAGCAATGAAAATAAATAATAATAATAATAATAATAAATAATATAAATAGAAGTAAAAAATAAAAATAAAAGTAATAATAATAATACTAATGAAAAATAATAATAATAAAAATAATAATAATAATAATAATAATAATAATAATAAATAAAATAGTAATAATAGTAACAATAATAAGACTAATGAAAGTTAATAATAATAATAGTAAGAATAAATAAACTAATAAAAATACTAATAATAATAATAATAAAAAGGGAACCCTCGTTCTATTTGGCTAGGGCAAAAATAGGGTGTCTACATATAGACTAGTGGGTATGCTTCAGATTCGCGAGTTCTCGGTGTTGGTGGATAAGGCCACGGTGATCGAGAGTGGTATCTGAAAGGACGAGGTGGATCAGGAATTGAGGAAGAGCACGGTATCTTCTAGTTCTCAGACAGGATCTCGTCAGGGATCATGGAAGAAGAGAAGCAAGGGCTCAGGTTACCGCCAGAATACTGAGCCCCAGGACTCTTAGATGAGCCAGACTGGTGGTCGTTGTACCAAATGTCACAGGTGGCACGAGGGTGAGTGCTGGTCATTTAGGGGTAGTTGCAACAATTGTGGCTAGCCAGACCACATGTCTCGTGATTGTCGAGCACCGAGGCAAAACGTGCCTGCAGCTAGTGGGGACCGAGGGAGTAATCAGATTCCTTAGGGAACCGCTCAGATGAATACAACTCTGGCCATAGTATGTTCTCTTGCTCCAGCGGATGCTAAGCATGCAGGTAACGTGGTGACAGGTACCTTATTATTGCTTTCAAATAAAGCTTCTGTTTTGTTTGATTCGGGTGCAACCCATTCCTTTGTGTTTATGAATTTTATGGGACAGTTTGGGGTTGAGAATCGAGACATGAATGAGGTGTTATCTGTTACTATACCATATGGGAGTGTATCTTTTTGTAGGAAGATATTGATAGACTGCCTAGTGAAAATTCATGGAAAGTTGTTACCGGCGAATCTTGTGGTATACTACATGTCAGGGTTTGACATCATTTTGGGGATGGACAGGTTGTTCTCTAGTTGTGTCGTGATCAAGTGTCGTAGAAAAGTGGTAGTTTTCAGACCTCCTGGGGAGCAGGAGTATGAGTTCGTGGGATCGTGTGTGTGTTCCACGCCATAGATTCTATCGGCACTACAGGCGAGGAGGCTACTATTGGACGAATGTCACGGGTACTTAACTTGTGTGGAGGAACCGCCGTGGGATGAGTTGAGACTCGAGGGTATTCGGGTAGTCAATGAATTCTCGGATGTGTGTCCCAGATGATTTACTTGGTTTTCCTCCGGATCGTGAGGTGGAGTTTGCGATAGAGTTGCTGCCTGGTAAGGCGCCTACCTCTAAAGCTCTGTACCGGATGGCTCCAGCAGAACTTTGGGAGTTGAAGGAGCAGCTGTAGGAATTGCTGGGCAGGGGATTCATTCGGCCTAGTGTTTCGCCTTGCAGAGCTCCAGTACTGTTTGTGAAGAAGAAGGACGGGTCGATGCGGATGTGCATTGATTACCATGAGATTAACAAGGTGATTGTGAAGAATCGTTATCCTTTACCTCGTATAGATGATCTCTTTGACCCGTTGCAGGGGACACGGGTCTTTTCAATGATCAATTTGTGGTTAGGATATCATCAGCTGAGGGTTAGAGCGGAGGATGTAGCGAAGATGGCTTTCCGAAACAAATATGACCACTACGAGTTTTTAGTCATGCCTTTTGGGTTGACGAATGCTCCGGTGGTGTTCATGGATCTGATGAACAGGGTTTTCCATGAGTACCTATATCGGTTCGTGGTGGTATCTATTGATGACATTCTGGTATACTCGAGGAGTACGGAAGAACACATGGAACATTTGAGGTTAGTGTTACAGATTTTTCGAGAGAAGAAGTTGTTCGCTAAATTGAAAAAGTGTGAATTCTGATTGAGTCAGATTGTGTTGTTAGGCCATGTGGTTACTGGGGATGGTATATCAATTGATCCTGGGAAGATTGAAGCTATGGTCAACTGGGTAAGGCCGAAGAATGTGTAGGAGGTTCGGAGTTTTTTGGGACTGGCGGGTTACTATCGTCGGTTCGTAAAGGGTTTCTCTAAACTTTCTAGACCTTTTTGCTCGATTGACCAGGAAGGGAGTTCAGTTTGAGTGGACCAGTGATTGCGAGTAGTGCTTTTAGGAGTTAAAGCACCGGCTGGTTACTGCTCCGGTGTTGACCATTCCTTTGGGGGATGGTGGTTTGTGATTTATAGCGACACGTCTCTGAAGGGTTTGAGATGTGTGCTTATGCAGCAGAGTAAGGTAGTGACGTATGCCTCTCGGCAATTGAAAGAATATGAGAAGAACTACCCTACGCATGTCGCTTGCTGTTGTGTATGCACTAAAGATCTGGCGACACTATATGTAATTCCACTAGTGGAATTCGTGTATAATAACAGTTTTCAGGCTAGCATTGGTATGACATTGTTTGAGGTACTGTATGGTAGGAGATGTCGATCTCCTTTATATTGGGACGAGATGGGAGTGTGGCGAGTTCTGGGACTAGAACTGGTACAGAAAGCGTACATTAAAGTTCGGCTTATTAGGATCATATCAGTGCAGCTCAGAGCTGACAGAAGAGTTATGCCGATAATTGCTACTAGAATTTGGAGTTCAATGTGGGTGATCATGTATTTTTAAAGATAACTCCCTTAAAAGGAGTTATAAGGTTTGGTAGGAAGGGTAAACTAAGCCCTCGGTTTATCGGTCTGTTTGAGATTTTAGAGAAAATGGGACCGGTTGCCTATAGGCTAGCTTTGCCACCTACACTATCCAGGATGCACGATGTATTTCACATATCTATGTTGAGGAAATACGTCTTAAATCTTTCTCATATTATCAGCTATGGTGAGTTAGAGCTCGGTGATTTGCTAGTTTATGAGGAGGTACTAGTGTAGATTCTGGACAGAAAGGAACATGAACTACGTAATAAGAAGATTCCTATAGTAAAGGTTCTATGGAGGAATCATGCAGTAGAAGAGGCTTCTTGAGAGCTCGAGGAACATGTTAGACAGAAATACCCGCAATTATTCCAAGAAGTCCATACATGATTAAGAAATGTGAGTAAATATGTAATGTTTCTTTTGCATATACATGTAATGCTTTAGTTAGTAAGTAGTATTTTAGTTTTGGGGGAAATTTTCTTTTGGTATATGTAATCTCCCATAACTTATAATGTAACCATGACATTCCTTACCATAAGTGAGGATAAGTAATAAAATAAGTAGACTATTTTGCCTTAAAGGGTGATGAATTATATGAATAGTAAATTTCGAGGAAGAAATTTTATAAGGAGGGAAGAATGTAATGACCCGAAGAATAATGGTATTAAATAATAAAGAGGGGGAGAAATGGAAACAGACACACAAGGAGGCAGCAGACTTCATCGATGAACGCTTCGCACTCATCAACGACATTGCATTTTGGGAGTAATAACTGAGGAAATTTATTAGGTCCTCATCGATGAACACAGAGGATTCGTCGACCAGGGTACAAGAGGGCCTCGTCAACGAAGACAAATTTTGTCGACGAGAAGATACCGAGAGAGGATTTTGGGAAAATCTGAAATTCATTGACGAAGGTGCAGGTTCGTCGATGAACTTTTTATAGGACTCGTTGACGAGGTGACATGTCTTGTCGACGAATCGAGCCCTATAAATAACCCAAAACCTGAATTTAAACGCAGAAAATTAAGAAAAATACTCTCTCTATCTCTCTCACCCTTCGGTTTCTCTCTCCTCTTTCTTTGATTTCAATTCTGTCGTTCGCCGGATTGACGATCTAAGGCCACCACGACGCTTCTGGGGAAGTTCTCTCTAAATCTTTCGGAGCGGATCGTTGGTGGAAGTGAGTTGAAATTCATCCCTGGGTTGAGGTGAGACTTTTTATGCCAAATTTGATCTTTTCACAATTATAGGAGATGATACTTACGTGAAAATATTGAAGTTTAGTTCTATGAGTTGTTGGTTTTAGGGCGTTGCTCGAGGAACCTTGCGAGTGCAGAACGAATAGGTTTTTAGGGGGGTTTTCTTTTCAGTACTAGATAAGGGAATAAACTAAAACAGTTATTTTCCATGCAAATTATTATTATTTATTACTAAATTAATTTCTAGGAAAGCATGTATTATATCTATATATTACAAAGGAAATGCGCATTTGGGAAAATACTGCTATTATGTTGAAATGTATATATATGTATGAGATGTTAGAAATTATGATTTTAGAACATAATATATGGTTTTATACAACAAATATGTGGCATGACTACTACTTTATGTGAGAAGTATTATGATATGACAATTTTATGAATGAAGTATATTTTTAGAGATTATGAAAGAATGCAGTACATTATGATTTTAAAGTACATGATAAATGATTTATTTATTTTGAATGATATGTATGAGATATTTACTGCAAGGCCATGATTGATAGCCGGCGCGAGACCATATTTATTAAATGTTCGGCGCGAGGCCATATTCATGAAATTTTCAGCACGAGGCCGTATTTATGAAATTATAAAAAATGCTATCAATCCATTTATATTAAACGCTATATTATCATGTATTATATATTATCCGGACCTGGATGTTAGTTTAGTTCAGTTCAGGAGAATTTAATTTCATATGCTCCCCTTATCAATTTGAATACGTACTTAAATACAATGGATAACACATGCACCATAAAATGCAAACATTAAGTTATGTGTAGTGTTCGTGCGTACAAGGAACAATCCATATCAAAGATGGTTCAATAAAGAAAGGACAAGGTACTTAAAACAAATTAGGACACAAAAAGAGGAAACAATGAAAATATGAGTCCATTGGTCAAGAACTATTAATCATTTTCGCAGGGATGGAGCTTAAACTTCCTTTATATATTTGCATGCATACATACTTGCATTAAGTTTAAGGATGATAGTTATTTAAAACCATTCCTTATATTCATCCTATCAAAGGATTTCAGTATGCAACAAATAATAAACATTTAGTACATAAGCATAACATATTGCATTTCATTTTAAAAGCACGATAGCCAATCAAGGTTATATTTAAAGGTAATGTAATAGGGGTTTAGTACTGATGATGACATAACTCAAAATACAATGAGTGGGTGTAAGAAGAAAAACTCCCCCTGAGTCATGCATTTTCCTTAGTTAATGGACCATCATCAAAATATGGGATGTTCAATTTAAAAGGATGATGCTCTACCATTTGGGTCCGAAGTGAAAGTACATCACCCAAAAAATTGGACCAAATGGTGTCTATGAACCAAGTTCATCCTAAGACACAAAATAAATGTGTACATGACTTCAAAATATATAGCGGTTTGGATTTTACATGTACAAACCTATTCAATTACTATGCATCCTAGGCAATAAGCATAAAGACTGTGCATGTTTTTCAATTTAGCATATAACATTTAAAATTCAACATGCACTAGTGAACGGTTCAGCATGCACCTATAACTAAGGATGAAAATTAATATTTTTTTTTTATGATTCACTCATTCTTTCAAAAATATTTTAACATGTATTAACTTATTATCCAAATACTTGGTTTTTATATTTGGGGAAAACTCTACCGAAATCTTAGCAGCATTTCGTTTGTAAATTAAACATTTTCCTATTTTACCATGCACCTGAAACCTGATAAATTTATACAATCAATTTATAAATCAGTTCAAGCATGTGAGAACCTATATCCATTACTAGCGTGCAATTCACATCACTGCATCCGTCATGCAGGAGGCGTTCAAGATAAGCATGCATACAATAGTTTAATCAATAAATCAAATAAAATATAAACTTTCCATAAAAAATATAATCATTTTACCAGCAATGGACAGTGGCATTCAGCTCAAAGTAGTTAAGAAAAGAATATCCATCCATCAAAAGAAATAATCATTTAGCACCAGTGGATATTTGCATTTTGCACAATAGAAGATTACAATTAACTATCCATCAAAGAGTTTAAACATCTTTTAATATATGGATAGTGATTTGTAGTTCAAAAATAAATTTCCTTCACCCCCTTAGTTATGCAGCCAAAGGACTTTATATTCAATTAACAATATTTGGCATAACTGATGTTTTTTTATATAGGGAAGAGTTTATAAGTTCCTTAGACTAAATTTATCATTTAAAAATGATTTATCATTAAGGCTTAAGGTTGAGTTTAGGATTAAACATTATGTAGCAAAAGATCAAATTCCTAAAGCTCATTACAATGTGATGGACAAAATAGTATGCTACATTTGAAAATATTTGTACTACAACACATATAGCATTAGGGATATCCAAAATATTTATATATTATCCAATCATGATGATATGTATATATTAAGCTTAGATTGGATATATAAATTAAAACTCACATATTGGCTAGCTTCACTAATAATATTAGTATAATAATAGTGTATTCTAAAATTTAAACCTTTAAGCATAAACCACTATTTACGCATTTAATTAACATTACCCCTTATTTATTTTATCCTAAAATCTCATGAGTATCAACAAAATTTTCTTCTTTAAGTGCACCTTATAGGATGAATCACACAAGTATCATATGATTCACAACAAAAGTCTAACACCAAATATATCATGTGAATCATAACATGAATCTTTCAATAAATTAGAAGGAAGAAAGATATACCATAACATTTTACTCATTCTTAATCGTTTGAGCTCAGGGCAGTGTACTCCTCTTTCTTGGTTTTTCTATAGCTCAAATGGTTTTCAAAAACCTTAGTACTACTACAAGACATGAATTTTTCAAGAATATTAGTAGCTAAGACAAAGTATATATGCATGACACTCGAATGATGTGCATTAAAACTATGTCTTGTTTTTTATTTTTCAAATCATTTTTAGGTTTGGGAAACTTTGCATTTTAAAACACATTTCTATGGGATATGATTTTCTACATGAAGCACATTCCAAAACCTCCAAACAATCGATTTTACAACAACATTTTCAATAAAAAAAATAGTAAAATTTATATAGTGAAAATAATGGAGGATTTGCAAAGTGCTTGTAGTAACTCAGAAAAAGAATAATAAAAAATAAAATAAAATAACAATAATATATATTATTCATCAATTAATTAATTAGACATTATTAAATTAATTAATGAAATAAACAAATAAAATGAGTAGTAAAAAAATTAATTAAATTAAATTAAAGTTATTCATTGTTAATTAATTAATTAATTAATTAAATATTATTAAATTGAATTAATTAAGTTAGGTTATATGATGGTTAAATTTATATGCCTAAATGTATAAGGATAGATGATATATATATATATATATATATATATATATATATGTATGTATATAATATGATATTATTATAATATAATAAAGTAAAAAGAAAAAAAAAAAGAAAAGAAAGGAAGCTAGAAGCTTCCTAGGCGGATTTCAAAATTGAAATCCAGAGTTTCTATTTGAAACAAGCAAAGGCCCTGAAACGCCTCCCCCACTCCCCGTCACTCTCCTCATCTCCTCTCCCTCTCTCCTTAATTTTCTTGGAAAATATTTGGTCGATCGGAAAATCGAAAATACCTCTAAATTCCTAACTTCACCACCGATATTTCTATTAGAGCAGATTTGTCATAGGAGCGGCGTAGGCACCATTCCTGGGGTAAAGTAATTTTTTCCTCTTTTTTCAATTTCTCATTAAATTTGCTACAAAATCAATGATCGAGCACCACCACGGGGTCCTAGTTTTGATCGTCGATGTTTTGGTTAGAGTAAATTTTTAATTTGGGTTATCCTAGGTACCACTCCAAAGCGAGAGTGAGATTTAGGGAATTAAGTAAGTTGGTTATATTTGAGGGTATAATTATTTATTTCGAATTTATGAGCTTAGAAAATGTTAAAATAGTATTTTATTTATGATTGATTTAATGGAATTAGGATTTTTTATTTAGGATTTGGATGAGCGCCGCAAGTATCTTTTTCGAGGTTCCTGTTGGTGTAGTTTAAGAAATTAAGTAAGGAGGAAATATATATTAAATTAGATTTTTATGAATTAATTGAAAAATAAAATATGTTATATATATATATATATGTGTGTGTGTGTGTGTGTGTGTGTGTGTGTGTGTGTGTGTGTGTGTATTTGTATGGGTTTAAAATGTCAACCATTTAAATTATGTTTTCTGAGTTTAGGGTTGTTTATTAGATATGTATATGTGAAAATGAACTAATGAAAGTGAAAGATATTTTCAGGATAAATGTGTAAGTAATGAAAGGTATATTTTCAGTATATAAATGTTAAATATAGGTTGACTTATTTTACAAGGAATATATATATATATATATATATATATATATGTGTGTGTGTGTGTGTGTGTGTGTGTGTGTGTGTGTGTGTGTGTGTGTGTGTGTGTGTGTGTGAATTTTACTACTAAATAGTGTGGCATGAGTAAATATAATTTTGTGTGAATATATTTTCAGTATATAAATGTTAAATGTAGGTTGACTTATTTCATAGGCTAAATAATGTGGCATGAGTAAATAGAATTTTGTGTGAAATTATGTTATATTTATGAGATGTATGTTATACAGGAAATGCACTGAAATGAAAATGTTATATGAAATATACTGCATGAGTGTTAATGCAACCATGGATACAAAAACAGATGAAAGATGTTGGGACTAACACAAAAATAGCTAAAAGATGTTGGGACTAACACAAAAACAGCTAAAAGATGCTGAGTATATTATGAAATGAAATGAAGACGAGAATGAAATTGAAATGAAATGTGAAAAGTGAACAATGTAAAATGGGAAAGAACCACGAAAAGTGAAACACTACAAAATGACAAAGCTGAGAACATAAGCATATGAGAATTATAGAGAAATGACAAATAGAATAATGTATTATGGTATTATCAGTATTTATGCTAGTAGAACATGTTACGTTTGGGTGGGACAAACTCTTCGTCCGAGAGCTTGTTGAGAAAGGTGAGTGCCTTGGTAAGTATCAGATGTAGCAGTAGACTGCATAATGTACTAGGGTATGGAGAAACTATTTGTTTGGGCGAGTAGATTTCTTTATTCTTGGGGGCCTTCGCTGGTAAACTTGTGTATGAATTGTGTAAGTACGAGATTAATCTATCACTTGAGGGCTTACTGAGTAAGGTGAGTGCCCTAGTATGCTTTAGTTATGACCTTTGAGTTGCCAATTGTATCAGAGCAGAGGGGTGCTACTTGCATGGGCGGGTAATCACCCCTATCCTTAAGTAATCTCGTGGGTAAAATACCTTGCATGTGTTTGAATAAGATCAGAAAATGATTTCAGAAATTATATCAGTGATTTGAAAATGATGAATAGTATGTTATATACAAACCTTATGTTGGCCATATGCTGATTTAATATATTGTTTCTTCCCTTACTGAGATGTGTCTTACTAGAATGTAAATCTATCTTTTTCAAGACCTCTATAAGATCGAGCTTAGAGAGCTCGAAGTTATTACAACATTTTTGACTTATAGAAATAAAGGGCATAATGTTGATGATATTTTGGGATGTATAAAGTTTATGTTTTGTGTTTTATGTTTTAGGTTTTATGTTTTGAAGTCTTCTAAGAGATGGATGGTTGTGAATACTGATTGTTGGAGATATGTAAATATGTGAATACAGGTGGATGAAAAGTTGATTTTGGTATATAGATAAAAAGTAGAAAACTCTGGTATTATATTGTTGGAAGATTATATTTATGTTTTCCGCTGCATAAATGATATTAGAATGTCGGCTAGCAGGTACGTTGCGACGTCCCGGTGCATGTGTGCCCCAAGGTGGTGAAATAAAAATTATTTTATATTTTTAGAAAAAATGGTGTAATAGAATCGTCACTAACCTTTTAGCGTGGTTAGAACACCTGATTACGAACTAATTAAGAGTAGAATGGGTCTGCGCTACCAAAGCTGGGATTGGGAGTTGGGTTATGCGAGGAGAAGGTACGAGCAGCCCCTACCCGTCTGTTCTTACGAACGGTACCTAATTAATTATGAAATTATCCTAAAGTAAATTTAAAAAGTCTTTTAGGTTACTTTTTTTGTAAATTTACAAATACACATGCAAAATAAATAAATAAATAAATAAATAAATTATACAAAAATATACGTAATATATATATATATATATATTCCCTCAGAACCGAGGTACGTGAAGCTAAAAAAGCTTGTACCTTTTTTATTTCAATCATAAGGATAAAATTAAGAAAATATTTTTATAAAAAAAAATACCATAGTACATATAAGGCCAAAAAACAAAAATAGTAATAATAGATAATGATAAGATTAATAATAATAGTATTATAATAATGCTTCCTACGATAATAATAATATCTATCCAATGTACTATAAATTTAATCATACCAACTATGGAAAATAATTAAGCCCCACGTGAGTCATGTAATATACACATGGAAAGAAAAAGAATAAAGTAATGGAAGCTATTAAAATCTTAAATCTACTATAAAATATACACATTAAATAGATATGCCATGTGATGGAAACCCTAAAAACAAATATGGAAATAGTATGAACTTCCTAAAATTAGAACAAAGAAAAATCCTGCAATAAAAACAAATTGATGTCAAATATATATATAATCTGAATAAATATTATTACAAAAAGAAGAAAGATCCTGCAATGACAACCAGTTGATGTCAAATATATATATATATATATATATATATATATATATATATAACCTAAATAACCATTATTACAAAAAGAAGAAGAATCCTGCAAATAAAATAAATTTGTGTCAGATACGGATATATATATAAAAGAACCATATACAATGAAAATTTAAACTTTACATTAAAATTTACAACTGTTAAACATACAATTGATAATGATAATATTGGTGATAAATAATAAGGAAAATAATAATAATAATAATAATAATAATAATAATAATAATAATAATAATAATAATAATGATAATGATATACAAGAACTAGAGTAATCATAATAATAATAATAGTAATGTCATTAAATATATATAAAGAAAATCAAAACAAAACAAACCCATAAAAAAATGATAACACACATATAGTATTAAAAGCAACCTAGCAATAAATACCTTACAATAGAATAAAAAAACCAACCAAAACAAAACACAAAAATAAATAAAATAAAATAAAATAAAATAAAACACGTGCATTTGTGTGTATGTTTGGGGGCTGGGAGTTCAGGAGACTCACGTAGATGCTGCCGGAGCCGGAGAAGGTGATCGGAGACCTGGACACAGCGACGGAGAACGGCGGGAAACGACGGCGATGGTGACGGTCGTGGATTATGACGGAGCTGCTGGGTTGTTGCTCCTTCGGCGGTGCTCACGACGGTGCTGGCGCAGTGGTTGCAGGCGAGGCTGCCGCGGAGGTCTTCGGGTGGTGCAGTCGCTGTGCAGCAGGAGGTGTGGTGCTCGGCAATCTGGAGACGCTGCAGGTCGGGGGATTTGCAGAGAAGTTGCGGAGAGGAACAAGGGGTGGCTGCTGGCCGTGGTGATGGCAGAGGTTGCAGTGGGGAGACTCGCCGGAGAAAGAAAGAGAGAGAGGGAGAGTCAGATAAGGAATAAGGAAGATGGCAGAAGAAATATTTTTGAAAGGGATAATAGAAACTGAAGAGGAGGACTTGCATTAGGTTTGAGAACCCAAATGCTGAAGTATATGATGATGACTTGCATCGGGTGTGAGAATCTGACTGTCAAAGTATATGATTATGACTTGCACAGGGTGTGAAAACCCGAGTGCTGAAGTATCTGATGATGACTTGCATCGGGTTTGAGAACCCAAGTGTCGAAGCACATGATGATGACTTGCATCGGGTGTGAGAACTTGAGTGCCAAAGTATATGATGATGACTTGCACAGGATTTGAGAACCCAAGTGCCGAAATACATGAGAATAACTTGCACTCGGTTTGAGAACCTAAATACCGAAGCACATGAGAATAACTTGCATTGGGTTTGAGAACTCGAGCACCAAAGTACATGAGAATGACTTGCACCGAGTTTGAGGACCCGAGTGCCGAAGTAGATGAGAATAACTTGCACTGGGTTTGAGAACCCGAGCACCAAAGTGCATGAGAATAACTTGCACTGCGTTTGAGAACCCGAACGCCAAAGTACGTGAAAATGGCTTACATCGGGTTTGAGGACTCGAGTGCTAAAGTACATGAGAATAACTTACACTAGGTTTAAGAACCCAAGTGTCAAAGTACATGAGAACAACTTGCACCAGGTTTGAGAACCTGAGCACCAAAGCATACGAGAACGACTTGCACTGGGTTTGAGAACCCGAGTGCCGAAGCATATGAGAACGACTTGCACCAAGTTTGAGAACTCGAGCACTAAAGTACATGAGAATGACTTGCATTGGGTTTGAGGACCTGAGTGTCGAAGTACATGAGAATAATTATCACTGGGTTTGAGAACTAGAGCACCAACGTACATCAGAACGACTTGCACTGGGTTTGAGAACACGAGCGCCAAAGCATACGAGAACGACTTGCACTAGGCTTGAGAACCCGAGCACCGAAGCATATGAGAACGACATGCACTAGGTTTGAGAACCCAAGTACCAAAGTACATGAGAATGACTTGCACCAGGTTTGAGGACCCAAGTGCCAAAGTACATGAGAATAACTTGAACTAAGTTTGAGAACCCTAGCGCCGAAGCACATGAGAATAACTTGCACTAGGTTTGAGAACCCGAGCACCAAAGTACATGAGAATGACTTGCACCAAGTTTGAGGACTCGAGTGCTAAAGTACAAAAGAATAACTTGCACTAGGTTTGAGAACCCGAGCGCCAAAGTGTATGAGAATGACTTGCACCGGGTTTGAGAACCCGAGTGCCAAAGCATATGAGAACGACTTGCACTGAGTTTGAGAACCCGAGCGCTGAAGCATATGAGAACGACTTGCACTAGGTTTTAGAACCCGAGTGCCAAAGCATATTATAATAACTTGCACTGGGTTTGAGAACTCTTGCTCTAAAGCATATGATAATAACTTGAACCAGGTTTGAGAACCCGAGCACTGAAACAAAAAGCAATGACTTGACTTAGATTCGGGCCATTTGCCCCAATATTCAAACATTAGTGAATCCAGGGTTGCTTGAACGATGATGAAAAGAGATGTATGACACGATTGAAGGAGGTTATATGATGCATGAATGTTGCTATTGGTGATGCTAGAATGCAAGGGTGCATGCATATTATTTGATATGATACTATAACACGGGGATATTTATGCATGTTGCATGATATAACATGTATGCATTTTTTATTTTTATTTTTATTTTTTTTGTGCAATGCATGAAATGCATGACGTTACATGAACTTTTTAATGTGGTTGTAATCAACAATTCAATCTTCGATCTTGGCTATGTTGTCTTTGAATTGGTTCCCTTGAAACTCAACCCAAAACTTGCCCTAACTGAATGGATGTATAACTGATCTTGGCTCGATTTTCTTAATTGAGGTGGTCGACTTGGCTAAAATGAAACTCAGTCACAAAATCTACCCCAGTTAAATGGAACTATAACTGATCTTGACCCTATTTTCATATTCCAATCTGATAAGAAAGTGCTTGAATGTGTTCCACTGAAACTCAACTCGAAATCTGCCCCACTTGAATTTATCTACCACTGATTTCGACCCTGTTGTTAGATTCTTCTGGAATAAGTAGATCACTCAAACCTAACATGACATTTGGCCCAGTTAGACTACTATATCTCTACAGGAAACCACCTTTGACTATCCATCCTCCTTTAAAGCTTTGAAGGGCAAGGAGTTTTTTTTTGTTTTGGAAATGATGAATGATTATGCAATTATGACATCAACTTACTAAATCAAAAGGTCACCTGCACAAAATAAATATTTTACCATGTTCCAATGCAATTACAAGGAAATTCCACACCAGTATTCAAAAGCCATATGACGTTGATGTTAATATATCAAACTGAATGACTGATTCCTTCACTTTATCAACTGCCTCAGTTTTATCAAGGGCCACTTCTCCTCTTTTATTTTATTCCGCTGTGAAACCACTGGATATCTCTTTAGTTTAGTCAAGCTCAGTCTATGTTTTGATCTTAAGATGGTCTATAAGACTTAGGATGAAACGTAGGTTTAGGGACATAGGTTTTTAGAATAAAAAGGAAACTAAGGCTAAAAAATCTCATCCCATAATAACATTTTCGGTTCTAGTTTGAGTTGAGGCACTTTGCAAGATATCGACCAAACTTGTTATTTGAACAAGCTGCCTACGTAACTTTTCAGGATCAGGTCATTACATAGTTTAGACTCAATATTGAGTCCAACAAATCATTTAAGGCAACAATGTATTCTAATCTGGTTAGGACTTTCATTTGAACTGTAATGTAGGCTAGGGGTATGGATTAAAGAAAGAAAGATTTAAATAAGACTAAAAATTTATCAATCTCATCACAGGTGTTTGCTAGTCAAAGATCACATATGAATCATGTCCTTTATTTTTCTTTCTTCATCCTTTCCTTTTTCTTTCTCTTTCTTTTTTTTTTCTTTCATTTTTTTTCATCTTCTTCTTCTTCTTTTATCGCAACTTTTGCTTTTCCTTTTATGAAAAGATCTTAACTTCATTTTTATTTGAATTCCATTTGGGACTGATATTTTTTTAAAACTGCCCTAGTGTTGGGTGTGATTCTTTGACAGGTTAATTAAGAATTGAATTGTTCAGGATCAAAAAAGGCTTGTAAGGGATTTATTCTTTGACTTTTTTTGGGTAGCAGAAAAATGGTCTGCCATTATTTTTTTAGTGACCATTACCTCAAATGACTTGTCAAATGCTAGGAGACCCAAACCCAGGTTGAATTTCTAATGAACTGACTTTTAAGAAAAGATTGGTTTAACATTCAGACTTAACTTGATTAATAAATGGTAAATCAATATTTGGTTCTTTTTAGGGATACTGGTCGGCCAAGGATGGCAATCTATCATTTGATCAAAACATGAGTAGCGAATTGACATGAAATTTTTAGCACAACAAAATGATTTTACTGAATTCCTTCGAGATTCTTTATTTCTTTGCAACATCCAACTTCATAGGGTGAGGGAAATTGTTTAATCTTCTTCTACTTCCACCTCCCATGTTTAGTTTTCAAAATTAACATCACTTTCTAGCTTATGAATATTGGTATTATCATTTTCCTTATCTTTGCTCAAAACATCAGTAGACAAATTTTGGCTACTGAATTCATGACACAAGTGATGTGAGGAAATACATAATTCATTTTATTAATGAAAGGAAAATTGTCCAAGACAACAGTGTCGACAAACTACAAGAAGAAAGAGAATTAATATGACATCATTACATGAAATAAACTAGATAATTAAAAGCTTGCCCTTTGTGTACTTTTTCACTCCTGCAATTAAAAAGCAAATCTATCTGTTCAAACTTCTTACTAGAACTCCAGGATCCATAACTGATATATTCTTTTGCTTGGCCTTAGCTCCCAGATCTTCTTACAACTAACCATTTCCTTCTTCGTGATTGGGTAAAGGATAGCTCTGGATCCCTGACTGCTTATCATCGAATGCTAACAAACTGCATCCCTCAATGATAGTACCTTGTGTTTAAACGCCCAACATCAGTCAACGGTATGACCGGGGTAATTGGTGTGATATGCGCACCTAACATTTGGGTCATACGATTGCAGGAGAGGGGTTGGAAAAGAAACCCCTAGGGCGGTTGAAACCATCTTTTTTTTGGGTAATTAAGGGAATAAGTCTGAATACGACATCGGGATACTATTCTCCTAAAATTCCTTTGGCGACTTCTTTCTTGTGCTTGAGCATTCGGCTGGGCGAACTTAGGACCAAGGTGAACAATTTTGGGCCTTGTGCTTGCGTGTGCTATTTGATGAATGGGGGGTTTCAAAATGTCCATTAGGCCGCTGATTCTGGCCTCTCTGATAGTAACACCCCTGAATCATTTCTGCTTCTCCCCCATTCTTCCTATTGGTCCACTTTTTGCCCGGACCAGTTTTTGTGCCACCATTCATGACTAAATCCACCTTGATGTTGGCTTTAATTCTACCTCTTGCAGCCACAATATCCATGAAATCGTGGGGAATTGCTCCCCGAAGATGCGTGCGGTAGGGATTTTTTAGTGTGCTTACGAACAAAGAAATGACCCCTCGCTCACTTAACGGGGCGTCCACCTGAATCGAAATACCCTCCACTTATAAGCATATTCTTTGAATGTTTCCGTGGATTTTTTCTCCATTTCTTGCAAAGTCATTTGATCAGGTGTCATCTCCATCACATGGTGATAGTGAGTGACAAAAGCATTGGCCAAGTCCTTCCAAGTGTAGACTCGGGCCTTATCTTGCTGAATGTACCAATGGATAGTAGACCCGGTCAAACTGCTTTGAAATCAGTGCATCATTAGATTTTCGTCATCTAAGTAAGCTACCATCGCTTGGCAGTACATCACTAAGTGGGTTCGAGGACACCGGGTTCCGTTGAACTTTTCGAAGTCTGGCATCTTGAATTTTGGCGGCAGAGTGACTTTTGGCACAAGGCAAAGGTCATTATGATTAACGAAGTCAAAAGTATTAGACCCTTCCATTGCTTTCAAGTGCTATTCCAGTACGTCACAGCGACGCTTGACCTTAGTTTTGTTTATCGTTATGATAGAAGCTACTAACGGGGGAATTCCTGCCACTGGGAACCTTTGTGCTGGCACAATAGGAATGAATGGAGGTATATTTGGCATTGGACCCCCCATACGCCAGGCTGCTGTTAGTCCATGATTTGGGGTGAACCCTGGAGGATGAGTGGGGTCCGCATCTATTTCGGGATCAACTTGCATTGATTTTCCTTTGTTCATCAACAGCTTTAGAACCTTACTTATTTTATCATTTATTTCCTCTTGTCCCTATTCTAGACCCAGGACGATGTTTTCCAACTGCTCTCTTATTTCTCTTGCCTTTATCCTGGTATTGTACTAATGCGTAGTGGTCTCAATTATTGCTTTATGTCACTCAAATGACTTCTTTCGTTAGAAGCTGAAAACCAAAAATTTCCTTTTTAGAACCATGAATGCACAATCATGTACTGCATGAGTTAATGCATATTTGATGCACAATAGAATAAAAAAACCAACCAAAACGAAATAGAAAAATAAACAAATAATAAAATAAAATTAAAATAAATAAATAAAACACGTGCATGTATGTGTATGTTTGGGGGCCGGGAGTTCTGGACTCTCACCTAGATGCTGCCGGAGCTAGAGAAGGTGATCGGAGAGCTGGACACGGCGACAGCGAACGGAGGCAAACAACGGTGATGGTGACGGCAATGATGATAACGGAGCTACTGGGTTGTTGCTCCTGCGACAGCGCTCACGACGGTGTGGCGTAGTGGTTGCAGGTGAGGCTACCTTGGAGGTCTTTGGGTGGTGCAGCCATTGTGCAGCAAGAGGTGTGGTACTTGGCAATATGGAGATGCTGTAGGTTGGTGGGATTTGTAGAGAAGTTGCAAAGAGGAACAAGGGGTGGCTTTTGGCCGTGGTGATGGCAGAGGTTGCAGCGAGGAGAATCGCCAGAGAAAGAAAGAGAGAGATGGAGAGTCAGATGAAGAATGAGGAAGATGGTAGAAGAAAAATGGTGAGAGCGTGAGCTGCGTGGGGGAAGAGGGTGACCGTGAGAGAGAGAGAGAGGGAGATAGGGTTCTTTTTTGTTTTCTTTTTGTGTCGCCTTCCCTTGTATGCGAGCTCCCTCCCTTGCTTATATATAAAAAAAAAAAAAATTCAAAACCCTAGGATAAAGCATGTGCCGCCCTCCTTTGTTTTTTTTTTTTTTTTTTAATATTTACTTTACAAAAATTCCACCAATGAAAGATTTCAAATTTAAGACGACCATTGATGGGTTATAATTTCAATTCAATTCTTCCCTCAACCATTCCTTTCCTTGATGATGGTCTATGTACCTTAGATCCTATGAAGGGTCAGATTTTGATCGGAGTTTGGGGTTGACCCATGCTAATCAACTCATTGGACTTGTTCAATGCAGGCTTGTGTACTTTAATGTGCACTTGAACCTCAAGTATTTTAAAATATGAGCTTCTAGCTATTTTATGACGAGATCATGCCCTAATTTAAAAGGAGTTGGGCTTGAATTGCTTCTAAAATGTTGGCCTAGATTTTTAGGTAATAGGGTCGAGGCCCACTTTTGGAATCTAATTTGGCTCTTTTTGAAAATCAGGTATGAGCCAAGTTTTTGCTTAAAAAAAAGTCAGATTTTGGTTTTTTTTTTTTTTAAATTGGGCCTGAGTTATTTGAAAAATGTTAGGCCGACCCATATTTTAAAATGCTTGGGTCAAGTGCTTTATTTTTTTATTGAAAGGATGGGCCATAGTCTCATTATTAGGCTTTTCTAGAATAATGGCTAAGGAGTATGCATGTCTCAAATGGATGCAAAATGTGTGACACGTACAAGACAAAAACATATATATACAAAAGACACGGATTAAGTCACATGGAGAAGGATGTGGCTCCTGACCCGACCTAGGGTAGGTTTGTATATGCGGGGTTCTTCAGGGCTCTATCCTTATGGAGGGAATCTTAGGGGTGATCATGTGTGGTTAGGCTCTAACCATATTGACAATATGTTCCCAACCTGAACCCTATCTTCACCCAAAGGGCTTGGACAAAGTTCAACTTGAGCGGAGTGGTTCATGGGTCCCCACAAGCCCTGCCACGTGGGGACGAACAATATTTGCACTCCTTTCTAATCTTAGCAGTTAAAGCCCAAGTAGAAGGCACATGTAAGTGTGTGAATTCAAACTTAGCCTAATCTCGCTACCCCACATGCATGTCACATGCTTATTCACAATTAATCACATGCTTATTCAAACATCCATGGAAACAAATATTTTCATTAAATCAATGATATGTTCAAATGTGAAAACTAAATGTTTACCTTAAATCCAGAATATTTACAAACATAGTAACAAGCATTCACATTAAGTCAACGATATTTACATATATAGGGGCTAAGTATTCACATTAATCAAAGATATTTACATACATGTGAACTAAATATTCACATTAATCAAGGAAATCTACATAGATGGGAATATTAATTTACATTAATCAAAGATATCTACATATATGGAAACTAGATATATAGATTTAATTAGAGATTTTTACTTATATGAGAACATTAATTCACATTAATCAAGGATACCTACCTACATAGGAACTAAATATTCTCATTAATCAATGATATCTACATATATGGAAACTAAGTATTTACATTAATCAAGGATATCTACCTATGTGGGAACTAAATACTCTCATTAATCAGGGATATCTACATATATGAGAATATTACTCAAGCATATTTACGAATATTAACTCCAAGATATTTACAACTATGAAAATATATGTCTTTACTAAGTCAAACGTGTTATAATTTTCATAAATCACTTTATTCAAATATGAGAGTATTTTATTTACAAAATAAAGTGAAGTAATTAAAAGACTCAAATGTCTCCAGCAGAGTTGCCAAGCTGTCGCGACGTCTCGGTGCGCGTGTGTCATGGTGTGGTGAAATAAAAATTATTTTATATTTTCGGGAAAAATGGTGTAATGGAGTCGCCACTAACCTTTTAGTGTGGTTAGAACACTTGATTACTACCCAATTGAGGGTATAATGGGTCTGCATTACCAAAGCTGGGATCGAAAGTTCGGTTACGCGAGGGGAAGGTACGAGCACCCCCTATGCGCCTGTTCTTACTTACGGTACCTAATTAATTACGAAATTATCCCAAAGTAAATTTAAAAAGTCTTTTAGGTTACTTCTTTTGTGAATTTACAAATACACATACAAAATAAATAAATAAATAAATTATGCAAAAATATACATAATATATATATATATATTCCCTCAGAACCAAGGTACGTGAAGCTTAAAAAGCTTGTACCTTTTTTATTGCAATCATAGGGATAAAATTAAGAAAATATTTTTATAAAAATAAATACCTTAGTACGTATAAGGCCAAATAACTAAAATAGTAATAATAGTATTAATAATGATAAGAATAATAATAATAGTATTATAATAATGCTTCCTACCATAATAATAATAATAATAATAATAATAATAATAATAACAATAACATCTATCCATTGTACTATAAATTCAATCATACCAATTATGGAAAATTATTAAGCCCCATGTGAGTCATGTAATATACACATGGAAAGAAAAATAATGAAATTATGGAAGCTTTTCAAATCTCAAATATACTATGAAATATACACATTAAATAGATATGCCATGAGATGGAAACCCTAAAAGAAAATATGGAAATAGTATGAACTTCCTAAAATTAGAAAGAAGAAAAATCCTGTAATAAAAACAAATTGATGTCAAATATACATATAATCTACATAATATCATTACAAAAAGAAGAAAGATCATGCAATGACAACAAATTGATGTCGAATATATATATATATATATATATATATATATATATATATATAACCTAAATAACCATTATTACAAAAAGAAGAAGAATCCTGCAAACAAAATAAATTTGTCAGATACAGATACATATATATATATATATATATATATATATATATATATATATAAAAGAACCATGTACAATGAAAATTTAAACTTTACATTAAAATTTACAATTGTCAAATATACAACTGATAATGATAATATTGATGATAAATAATAAGGATAATAATAATGAAAATAATAATAATAATAATAATAATAATATACAAGAACTAGAGTAATCATAATAATAATAATAATAATAGTAATGTTATTAAATATATATATATATATATATATATATATATATATATATATAAAATCAAAACAAAACCAACACATAAAAAAATGATAAAACATATATAGTATGAGAAACAACCTAGCAATAAATACCTTACAATAGAATAAAAAACCAACCAAAACAAAACAGAAAAATAAAATAAAATAAAATAAAATAAAAATAAAACACGTGCATGTGTGTGTATGTTTGGGGGCAGGGAGTTCAGGAGACTCAACTAGAAGCTGTCGGAGTCGGAGAAGGTGATCGGAGAGCTGGACACGGCGACGGCGAACGGCAGGAAACGGTGGCGATGGTGACAACGAGGATGCTGACGGAGCTGTTGGGTTGTTGCTCCTGCGGCGGTGCTTACGATGGTGTTGGCGCAGTGGTTGCAGGTGAGGCTGCGTGGAAGGTCTTTGGGTGGTGCAGCCGTGGTGCGGCAGGAGGTGTGGTGCTCGGCAATCTTGAGATGCTGCAGGTCGGTGGGATTTTGCAGAGAAGTTGCAGAGAGGAACAAGGGGTGGCTGCCGGCTGTGGTGATGGCAGAGGTTGCAGCGGGGAGACTCGCTAGAGAAAGAAAGAGAGAGATGGAGAGTGAGATGAGGAATAAGGAAGATGGCAGAAGAAAAATGGCGAGAGCGTGAGCTGTGAGGGGGAAGAGGGTGGCCGAGAGAGAGAGAGAGAGGGTTTTTTTTTTGTTTCCTTCTGTGTCGCCTCCCCTGCTTATATAAAAATAAATAAAGTTCAAAACCCTAGGCTAAATAATAATAATAATAATAATATGGTAACTCCTTTGTTATTGATCCATCGCGGTCCTACTCTTGTTGACCCATCATGGTCCACCTTATTGACTCATCGCGGTCCGACATTATTGACCCTTAGCAGTCCCACTCTTATTGATCATTCGCGGTCCCACTTTTATTGACCTATCGCGGTCTACTTTTATTGACCCTTTGCAGTCCTCTCTTATTGACCCTTCGCGATCCACTCCTATTAACTCTTTTGCGGTCTCACTCATGTTGATCCTTCGCTGGTCATTTTTGGGAAGTCACACTTTGGTCTCTTTTGATGCATTGGCCTGGTCTAAAATCGGCGTTTTTTATCTTTACAGATTTGTTGCTACAAATAACATAGGAGAGTTCCTACTTTTACTTTGAAGCAACGAAACCTACAAAGAGGGGTAGTTGTAGACACCCCATTTTTACCCAAGCCCACTATTATTATTATTATTATTATTATTATTATTATTATTTAAATATTATTATTACTTTATTATCATTATTTTTACTATTATTATTATTAGTAGCATTATATTTTTATTTACTATTATTATTATTTTACTATTATTATTATTATTATTTTGATTTTTATTATCTTTGTTATTTTTAAATTTCATTATTATTATTTTATTACCATTTTGCTTTTTTCATCTTTATTAGATTATTATTATTACTATTATTAATATATTATTATTATTACCATATTAGTATTATTCTCATATATTTTGTTACTATAAATAACTAAAAATGAAAATATAAAAAAAGAAAAAGGAGAGGAGCTAGGTTTTCCAACATTTTTATAAAAAGGAGAGCCGGGGGCGCACACACAGGGAGGGCGAGGAAAGCAAATATAAAAAAAAAAAAAAAAAAAAAAACCTTTTCTTCTTGTCCTTCTTCTTCTTCTTCTTCCCGTGCATCAGACGGCCGCCCCTCACCCCTCGCCCATTCTCCTCCTCTTCCCTGCTCAGTCCCTTTCTCTTCCTTGCAGCCCAGCCGAGCCAGTCTTCCACGACCACACTAGCCTCTCACAGGCAGCCATCCTACCTCCCTCAGGGCAACTCCACCACTTCATGCAACTTGCCATCATAGTCGTCGCCACTTCCTGCCGTCCTCCATCGCCGCCAGCAGCAGCAGCCACCCGAACCTCTCCAGCCCACAGCTCCGGCCACTCGTCATCTCCGTCTCCCTCCGAGCCCCACTGCAAACGGCCGGAAGAAGCCACGCCAGACCAGCGATTCACGGCCTCTTCTCCACCATCGCCGTCGTCAGAGTTCATACGGAGACGAGCCGCGGTACTGCTCTCCTCCGGCGATCACTCTCCGCCACTCGTTCGTCAACCCCAGCACTTGCTAGCAATCTCTTCTGCAGAGCAGCTCTAGCCGTGCCAAGCTCCGGCATGGTCCCCCCACGGCCACGATCACCTGCTCAACACCAGTTTGCTCCTCCAGTTCCGGCTGTACTCACAGCCAAGGAAGCATTTTTTTTTTGAGGAGTTTTTTCATTGCCAAGGTAAGATTTCAATTGTAATATTTAAATATAATAATTTTTGTTGTCATGTTAATATTATCATTGTATATTTATTTTGCATATTTTTATTATTATGTTGCATATTTATTTGATTATATATTTTTGCATATTTATGTGATTATTATTATGATGACCTTATATATTTATATTTATGTTATTATTGATTGTATATTTTAATTGTGTATTTAATTTGCATGCATATGTATTATTGTCATTGCCTTAATTATTTATTGGCATAT